>NC_057802.1:493954467-493977714 GCF_018294505.1 Triticum aestivum | reverse complement strand
ATAAAAAAATGATGGAAATGTCAAAAAATTAAAAGAAAATAAGTTTCCCATGTGATGTGGTCTAGTTGTTGTGAAAATTTACAAACATGAATTTAAACTTTATTTGCAAAATCTCTCGAGAATTTGTAAAATGGGCATAACTTTTGCATACGAACTCGGATGAAAAAGTTTTTTATATGAAAAATCATCTACTCGGAACCCGGTTAAACATTTTCAAAATCCTCAAAAACCTAACAGAAAAAAGATACGGGGCTTTTAAGATATGGAGAGGCAAAAAAATTCAAAAAAAATCAAACTTACTAATGGCGCACCTGCCCATGGTGCGCCATTACTATCTTCCCGCCTTCAAAATTCAAAATAAGTCAAAAAAATAAAAATAAAGTTACTAATGGTGCACCTGCCCGTGGTGCGCCATTAGTATCTTCCCACCTTCAAAATTCAAAATAATAATAAAAAAAAAGAATGGCGCACCTGCCCGTGGTGCGCCATTAGTGTCTTCCCGCCTTCAAAATTGAAAAAAAATCAAAAAAAAAATTCGTAATGGCGCACCTGCCCACGGTGCGCCATTACTATGCCGTATATATGGCTGGGCGTGGTCCTCTCCTCCTTACCTCTTCATTCTTCTCCTCCACTCCACCTCTCCTCCACTCCACCTCTCCTCCACTCCATCTCCTCCTCTCCTCCACTCCATCTTCCCTTATCTCCTCCACCATACTACCCACCTCCTCTCCGGCGACCTCCTCCTCCTCCTCCTCCTCTCCGGCGACCTCCTCCTCCCTCCTCTCCTCCCCTCCCCTCCCCTCACGGTTTCTCCTCCCTCCTCTCTGTTGAGCTCCTCCTCCCACCCCTCATTGTTTCTCCTTGCTCCTCTCCGATGCTCCGGTGAACTCCTCTCCGGCGACCTCCTCCTCCTCTCCGATGATGTAGGCGAGCGCCTCTCCGGTGACCTCCTCCTCCTCCTCTCCGGCGAACTCCTCTCTGGCAAAAGAACACGGCAAAAGAACGTACAAGATCCAAAAACAGGAACAAAATTTGAAATAATATCGTGCAAAAAACGAGCAAAAACTGGGCAAAAAAATCGCAATCCAGATCCAAATTCAAAATTCAAAAATAGCAATGGCGCACGGTGGGGGTTAGACGGTGCACCACTACTATTTTCCCGCCTTCAAAATTCAAAAAAATACTAATGGCGCACCGTGGCCTATACTAATGGCACACCAGTGGCCTATACTAATGGCGCACCAGTGGTGCGCCATTAGTACACCAGATACTAATGGCGCACCACTGGTGCGCCATTAGTAAAAAATACTAGTGGCGTGGTACTAGTGGCACACCAGTAGTGCGCCATTAGTAGGCAAAACTGGTGCGCCACTAGTAGGCCTTTTCCTAGTAGTGTGCACTCTTTAAACGAGTATGGCGTCTCACAGTAATCCACCCGGGTGACTGTCTCATCATAAGTGATTGATGAGGGATACAAAAGAGCATTAGTTTGATGTACGAACATGGTTAATAGACATATGTAGTATGTATCAAAAACAGGAAGGCATGTCATTATCAAAGGTATAATGTGTAAAGTAAGCAGATGCAATTTAACCAAATTGGAAGCAATACAAGCTAGACACCATATGCAACATGCAACCACATTTGACAGCGCGAAGTTAAAGCAAACACCTAGGATGGTTGTGTGTGGCAATTGAGATCATCAACTGCAGAGCTACGTTTGCTGTCTCCAACTGCTGACACTGCATCCTTTAGAGCGCTGAAATGCTTAGTGCTTATCTTCGAATTACACTCGAGCGACTTCTGTCTTTTCTTTTCAGCATTCATCAACACTGCGTTAGAGTCTGAAATACCCATGCATAAAAAAACAATAGTGTGAGTATGGGTGAAGTGTGTGCACAATTAGTATAGTGTAAAGGTAGCAGATAGCAGGTCGGCAAGAAATAAATGACGGGAGACATGTGATAGCTCTACAACATGCATGGCACACTAAATACTATAGGATTCTATGAAAATAACATTCGACTGAAAACAAATAGGCCAGTCCATTTTCCTGCACCATCCGATGTACAAAGAACGGGCAGATCGCCTTCATCTACCTCCAGCTAGTCAGTGTTGACGATCTTCCTCGAAACGGCAGCGACCACCGGCCCAGTTCCCTGCCTGCGCCCTCCCCTCGACCTCACCACACTGCCGTTCTTGGCACCGCCCCCCGGCAATCCATTCAAGCCACGCCGACCTCCAGATCAGGCGCAAGCAGCTCCTGCGCCCCACACCCCTATGATAGACACGGATGCGCCGCTTCCCTGGCGAACATGCGGACTAGGTGCTCCGCGCGCCTAAGCGGGTGCTACTTCTTTTAATTGCGGTTGCTGCTTCTTTTAATTGCGGTTCGACTGACCCTGAATTGAAATCCAGGCGGGCTACTGACCTCTAGCAAAGGTGAAATAGTAAAGGGAGGAAACCTTGTGCATTTAGTATCACGAAGAAGATGCAGTAAGAAGCGCTCAACTTGTTTCTTTCATGGTATGAATATGGTGTGAGCACATATGTAAGGTTTGCACGAATAAGGGAAGAGGAGTACCTCTTTCTGCTGGCAGTGTTGTGTCCTCCTTCTGTTTTTCCAACGATCTTCTTGTGGTTCGCTGGAAATGAGAAGTTGTGGAGGACGGTGCAGCCTTGGACGAACCCATGGCCAAGTTTTTGAGTGTGGTGTGGTGGCCGTCTGTCGGCGGCGGGGAAGCAGATATGACGCGGCGAACGACAGCGTAGCGGGAACATCTCCGGTGCGGTGGACGGTTGCGACAGTGGAGCGGCAGCAATGAGGCGCAGGACGGCGTGGTCGGAGTGGTTCGGTACGGTGCACGTTGGCGTCAGCATCGTGGAGGCAGCTCTACCTCGGCTTCAGCTGCTAAGTCCTTGAGGGCTTGCGGTTGCGATTGCGTTGGACGACGTCGTCGGGGTACCGGCTCCAGCGTGATGGAGTTGGGCGGCGGTGGATTGGGTGCTATGGGGTGGAGGACGGAGGAGGCTGGGGTTTCGCGGCTGGTGGAGAGGGTGTTTTGGCGCCCACGGAGTATGAATGGGGAAACGGAGGGAGGTGGGGAACTAAGGGGGAACAATGTTTCGGTTTGGGACGCGCTTGTTTGAAATTTGGGGGAAGTTACAAACGTTGCCCCCATCTAAAATTTCAGACATATTGCGAGTTGGGGGTAGGACAGTAATCTCAGGTGTCCCAAATGTGGGCGGGATAGATTTTGGCCGAGCGCATGGGTGTTTAGGCACCCACGGCGTATGACTGCTTCTCGGAGGCGGTTGAGACTGGCGTCTTGGTGAAGTTACAAACCTACCCCGGTTTAGACCTTTGGACATCGGGCCGATAGGCTACACGGGCCAGAGTCAGGACAGTAATTTCCTACCACCAAACATTAGTCTCGCGCGGTTTCGGGTGACCAGTGGCCTATTTGGTGCTTCGTTCAATATTTGGGAGCAGAAGCATTAACGTTTTGGGTTCTCTTGAATTGAACATTCAGGATTTGTCAAACTTCACAAATCTTTACTCTTGAAAATCCTAAAGCTACGATTATTTTGGAATGGAGGTGGTACATTTGAATATACTTTGTACATGAGTATATATTAAAAAATATGCAACTTACCTCAGTTCATGCATGGTTCCAGATATAATATCCTTGGTTGCAAAAAAAAGGTTAGACATGCGTATGAATATATATAGCATGTTCAAACTCACAACAAAGATTGATGCCCCCTTTTACATCTGATTTACAAATGCCATTATCTCGGGTTCAAATAGATGAATGCTCTTCCTATGAATTCAAATCTTCGAAACCCCCTTTATGTTGAATTCGACATGTATTTTATTTCGTAGCTAGCAATTTGGAATGTATCCATGCAAGTGACAAATGTATAAAGTGCTTCACACTAACAACATGGCGTGTACTAATTAATGTTTATATATGAATTGCAAAAGCATCCATTGCCTGTATTGCAAACCGCTCTCACTCTATGGATCGATATTATGAAATAAACACATGCACATGCTAGAATTCAATAGAGTATGGGTGTCTGATAGACCGATTTTCGTCCATACGCAATTTGCAAAATTCATGATCTCATCCAAAAATAATAATGCCATTTATATTTTAATTTAATGCGTAGGACCGCCTTTTACACGTAGATGCACTATGCCTCGGCCCTTTCTCACAAACGCGCTATATATCTCTCTATCTACCGCATAAGTGCACACACTTTATATGCATCGGCATTTCTCTTTCACACATGCTCACAATCTCTCTCGGGGTGTCGGGGAGTCTCACGCACATGCTCTCTCTGTATCTCTCTCTCTCTCTTTCTGACTACTATGTACCACTCTTTTCACTAATCTCAGTTGGAAAACACTATTTTTCTCACATGCATATATACACACGCACGGTCTCTATTAGCCCTCTATACACACATATATGTGCCTATGTGTCTCCCGCACGCACATTATCTTTAGGCCTCTCTCGCACACATTGCCCCCCCCCAGACACACCTCTCTCTTAGTAGTTGGCAGATATGATTCCATCGTATCATTCGGTAGGATATGGCTGACTGTTAGGCTGGATGGTAATACGAGGCAAAGTTTTACCCTAGTTCGGACCCTTGCAGTTGAGGAAAAAGCCTACTCCTGGGACTGTATATTAGTGATAGGGGTGTGTACAAAGTACACGTGAATACCAGGCATTGTGCGTGTGTATATACTATCGACGAACTAGCCCCCAAGCTTCTATAACATACTGGGGGCCTAGGGTTACAAATCATATATAGTCGGCTTATCACCAGTGGGGATAGTGTCCTCCGCGGCTCTGGTAGCTAGCTTCGTGTTGTACGCCGAGTCCTCCACATGGGTCTTCGTATAACGCGTCTCGATCCAACCTATGTGGCGCAGGATGGAACCGACCCATGAGTCCTCATGTTGACCCACCACAACTAGAAATGATGTGCCCACCACACCACACACGCAATCCGCTACTAAGAAAATAAGCATATACAATAGTACAATGTTATACATGAAAGTTATTTGCATGGTGCATCCAAAAATATTTGTTCTGCATTGTGAATGTTATATATTCTCCTAAAATATTAGTCATGGGAAAGAGAAACGAATGGCATATCTCTCCTTGTCTCCACCGGACATCCCCTCTTTCTACACCACTTTCACGTACGCACACAAACTATCTCTCGGCCCTCCAAAAGTATGCATGCCCACGACACATTCACGCATGACGGTCACTGTATTTCAAGCTAAAGCACTATACGATCACTGGAGTTCAGAGTATGCTCATTACGGTCACCATATACATTCTCGTGGTGATCATACAGTATCTAGCTCACGATATGTCTCCGTATTTTCTTGATGACACTGACGGACTTTGCATTTGATGCGTGCTCCGTATTTTGTTGACGACACTTAGAGTCATTGTATTTGAAGCGAAAGCCCGATATGGTCACTGGACTTCAGAATAAGCTCATCACGGTCACCACATAAATTTTGTCGTGCTAACCAACATGTGGTTTGGATGGTTAGGAGGACAGTGGTTTCTCGAGCCCACTAGGGTTAATGTCCCGATGCTCGCATTTATCCTGGGTTAATTTCAATATTTTCCGGCGATGTGCGTTCAGTGGGAGGAGAAGTTCCACTCGACTACGAGGCACCTATGGTGACTTCGTAAAATCTCAAGATCATATGCTGGCCCACTCTCTCGAAGGTGCTCATAGGGGTAGGGTCTGTGTGTGTGTGCTTATAGCGGCGAGTGCTTGCGCGTATATATGAGCCCTTGCGTCTGTACCATGTTAAAAAAATACATGTCATGATTATACGGTCACTGGCTCACCCGTACAACTCCATATTTTGTTGATGACACAATCAATTGACCAGTCAAACGTTCCACGTGGCGCAACTAGTGTTGCACCATCGGGGCGCGTAACCATGGGGCCCAACTGTTAGCCCGTATATGAAAGAAAGAAATGGTAGTTTGAGTCTGTATTGTGTTAATAAAATACATTTTAGGGTGATCATACGGTCACTGGCTCACCATACAGATCCATAATTTGTTGATGACACGATCAATTGACCAGTCAAACGGTCCACATTCAGCAGCGCACATTACCATAGGGCCCACCTGTCAGTGCGTATATGAAGGACAGAAATGGTAATAAATTAGTGGTCGGTGGGTACTCGAAGTCGGGAGACCTCTGGTTGGCAGTCGCCCGCGGTGGGGCCGCGTTGATTGGGCGGTGGGGTGGGGATCACCGGAGAAAAAGCTTGGCGCAGGGGGGGCCTAGAGGGATGGCCGGTGCGGCGGCGGACCGGTGGTGAGGAGTGGTTTCGGGGCGGGCGGGGCGGCGCGGGCCAGCCGCGGGCGGCGGGGGCCGGCGGTTTGGCCGGTGGTGGCTGGCGGCTCAGGGGGGTGGAGTTTGATGATAAACTGCAGGCCCTTGATTTCGTATCCAACGGCTAGAAAATCTAATGACCAGAGATGAAAAAGTCAGTCGACTGACGTGTAGCCTCACCCCGCACGTACACATGCACGCACGCAAGACACGCACGCATGCAGGCGTGCAACACTGACACGTACACATAACGAACACACACACGCATGCGGACGTGCAACACTGACGCGTACACATTCACTCACGAACACACGCACATATGCACACATGCATGCAACACTGAAACGTACCCTTGCACGCACGCAACACTCGCACGCCTGCATGCACACAGCACACGATGCAAGACACACACTCAACCTATACGTGCATGCACCCTTTGTTAAGGACATGGATTGTTACGGGTATTAATCAATCTTATCTGTGATAAGCAGAACATTGATGTTTGTAGAGGTCTTTATGAATCACAACGTATCGAACGGGCTATCAACATAGTAGGCTTATCTACATCAAAAGGATGACGTCACACTCAATGAACAATCATCGGTTGAAGAAATGCCCGCTTCTGACCGCCCTGGCCCACCATAGGTTCCTCTGCTATGTGTTGCCTGCGTTGGGTCACTGACATGCAGGCCATGTACCCAAAGAGCCCACACGGCAGTGGAAGAACGGCGCGCTGTCCTACGTCAGAGTCAAGGGCGCCACTCGCTACACGCCCGGCTGAACACGCCTCCTTGCCGCATTCAAACGCCTCCATGAAACCCGCCCGTGTGGAAGCCGAGAAACCCACTCTGGACACACGTCCGTTCATGACCGGGCCGGCATTAAACCCAACGCCGGCCGAGCTCGTCCCGTCCGCCGTCTATTTAATGTCCTACTTAAACGAGGCCAAACGCCGGCCAAGAATCACACACCTCCGTCGCTCCCCTATCTCCTCCTTCACCATTTTGTCTGTCGGATCATGGGTTCCGGCAAAACCCTCAAGGTTCAAACAGTGGGGTGCACGCGAAGATTTCCTCCCTACCGATCCACGCCCTAGCTTGCTAAGATTTATACTGGTTCGGGCCACCTTGGTTGTGTAATACCCTACTCCAGTGTGGTTGTGGTGGATTGCCTCTTGGGCTAATGGCGAACAGTACAAAGGGAAGAGCAGCCTCCTGAGGTTGAGGTGTTCTTGTGCTTGACGAACTTGTGTGGGTGAGATGCCTCTCAATGAGTTATCATATGCCTCCTACTGTGGTGGCTAGTTCTACTTATATAGGCCCTGGTCGTATCCCCAAATATTGAGCAGGAAGGGAGCCAACAACGGCCAATTTGAAAGGGGACAGCTAGTACAGCTTATCCTGACAAAAGCGGTCTTTGCCTGCGAAAAGCTCTGGCGGTGACATCGTCTTGGGCTCCATGGTGACCTCCGTCCTGCCATCCTGCTGGTCTTGGTCTCATTGCCCTGATATGGAAACCTTTGCTTGATGCCTCGGTACTCTGCGCCTGCGCTTGCCTCCTTAGCACCAAAGAGGAAAACAGGACACTGCGCGCTCGCGCCCGCCTGATCTTGATCGTCATGGCTCACGTCACGAGAGCCTCGCGAGGTTTGCCCTGCCTTGATTTCTCTGCTCTTCGCGAGGCAGCTTGGTGAGGCCGCTCCTGAGGAGGTCTTGCGTCATCTGCCCCGCGAGGCTGGGCCCCTCGCGAGGGCCTTGAATGTCTCGTTGAAGAAGATGGGCCGTACAGGCCTGCTAGCATGGCCACGCCGTGGGCCGCAAGCAGGCAAGTCTGGGGACCCCCGTTCCCAAAACGCCGACAGTAGCCCCCAGGCCCAAGGCGCGCTCGGGCTTGGCTTCGAGGTGAAGCCAAAGGTCAAGCGCGGAGCGCCGCGGGCCCCAAAAGCCTGCGGCCTTGGTCGACGCGTGGCGCTTGATTGGCCGTGGGCGTCTCCGCTTCCCCGCGCTGCCTCGGCAACTGCTCGACTTGACAAGTCCCTGCGACATGCAAGGAAAACCATCATTACCTGTGATCGTCGGAGGCACCGGTTGTGTTGGAAATATGCCCTAGAGGCAATAATAAAATGGTTATTATTATATTTCCTTGTTCATGATAATTGTCTATTGTTCATGCTATAATTGTGTTATCCAGAAATCGTAATACATGTGTGAACACATAGACCATAACATGTCCCTAGTGAGCCTCTAGTTGACTAGCTCGTTGATCAATAGATGGTTATGGTTTCCTGACCATGGACATTGGATGTCATTGATAACCGGATCACATCATTAGGAGAATGATGTGATGGACAAGACCCAATCCTAAGCATAGCACTAGATCGTGTAGTTCGTTTGCTAAAGCTTTTCTTATGTCAAGTATCATTTCCTTAGACCATGAGATCGTGCAACTCCCGGATACCGTAGGAATGCTTTGGGTGTACCAAACATCACAACGTAACTGGGTGGATATAAAGGTGCACTACAGGTATCTCTGAAAGTGTCTGTTGGGTTGGCACGGATCGAGACTGGGATTTGTCACTCCGTATGACGGAGAGGTATCTCTGGGCCCACTCGGTAATGCATCATCATAATGAGCTCAATGTGACTAAGTAGTTAGTCACGGGATCATGCATTACGGAATGAGTAAAGTGACTTGTTGGAAACGAGATTGAACGAGGTATTGGGATACCGACGATCGAATCTCGGGCAAGTAACGTACCGATTGACAAAGAGAATTGTGTACGGGATTGATTGAATCCTCGACATCGTGGTTCATCCGATGAGATTATCGTGGAGCATGTGGGAGCCAACATGGGTATCCAGATCCCGCTGTTGGTTATGGACCGGAGAGTTGTCTCGGTCATGTCTACGTGTCTTCCGAACCCGTAGGGTCTACACACTTAAGGTTCGCTGACGCTAGAGTTGTAGAGATATTAGTATGCGGTTAACCGAAAGTTGTTCGGAGTCCTGGATTAGATCTCGGACGTCACGAGGAGTTCCAAAATGGTCCGGAGGTAAAGATTTATATATAGGAAGTCCAGTTTCGGCCACCGGGAAAGTTTCGGGGGTCATCGGTATTGTACCGGGACCACCGGAAGGGTCCCGGGGGTCCACCGGGTGGGGCCACCTATCCCGGAGGGCCCCATGGGCTGAAGTGGCACGGGATACAGCCCCTGGTGGGCTGGTGTGCCCCACCCAAGGGCCCAAGGCGCCTAGGGTTGGAAACCTAAGGGGGCCGTTGCCCCCGAGGGGCCAAGGCCCCGGGGGCCGCCGCCCCCCCTCTAGATGGGATCTCCAAGGGGGCATGCGCCCCCTAGCCCTTTATATAGTGGAGGGGAGGGAGCGCAGCCGCACCCTAAGCCCTGGCGCCTCCCTCTCCCTCCCGTGACACCTCTTCCTCCTACAGTAGCGCTTGGCGAAGCCTTGCTGGAACCCCGCTGCTTCCACCACCACGCCGTCGTGCTGCTGGATCTCCATCAACTTCTCCTTCCCCCTTGCTGGATCAAGAAGGAGGAGACGGCTCCGCTCCGTACGTGTGTTGAACGCGGAGGTGCCGTACGTTCGGCGCTAGGATCATCGGTGATTTGGATCACGACGAGTACGACTCCATCAACCCCGTTCTCTTGAACGCTTCTGCTCGTGATCTACAAGGGTATGTAGATGCACTCCTCCCCTCTCGTTGCTAGTAAACTCCATAGATTGATCTTGGTGATGCGTAGAAAATCTTTGATTTCTGCAACGATCCCCAACACTGGCATCATGAGCTAGGTCTATGTGTTGTTTCTATGCACGAGTAGAACACAAGTTGTTGTGGGCGTCGATTTTGTCAATTTACTTGCCGTTACAAGTCTTATCTTGATTCGGCGGCATCGTGGGATGAAGCGGCCCGGACTGACCTTACACGTACGCTTACGTGAGACAGATTCCACCGACTGACATGCACTAGTTGCATAATGTGGCTAGCGGGTGTCTGTCTCTCCCACTTTAGTCGGATCGGATTCGATGAAAAGGGTCCTTATGAACGTTAAATAGAAATTGGCATATCACGTTGTGGTTTTGGCATAGGTAAGAAACATTCTTGCTAGAAACCTATAGCAGCCACGTAAAAATTTGCAACAAGAATTAGAGGACGTCTAACTTGTTATTGCAGCATGTGCCGTGTGATGTGATATGGCCAAAGGATGTGATGAATGAAATATATGTGATGTATGAGATTGATCATGTTCTTGTAATAGGAATCACGACTTTCATGTCGATGACTATGACAACCGGCAGGAGCCATAGGAGTTGTCTTAATTTATTTATGACCTGCGTGTCAACTGAAACGTCATGTAATTACTTTACTTTATTGCTAACCGTTAGCCATAGTAGTAGAAGTAATAGTTGGTGAGACAACTTCATGAAGACACGATAATGGAGATCATGGTGTCATGCCGGTGACGATGATGATCATGGCGCCCCGAAGATGGAGATCAAAAGGAGCAGAATGATATTGGCCATATCATGTCACTATTTGATTGCATGTGATGTTTGTCATGTTTTACATCTTATTTGCTTAGAACGACGGTCGCATAAATAAGATGATCCCTCGCTAAAATTTCAAGAAAGTGTTCCCCCTAACTGTGCACCATTGTGAAGGTTCGTTGTTCCGAAGCACCAAGTGATGATCGGGTGTGATAGGTTCTAACGTTCGCACGTTCGCATACAACGGGTGTAAGCCAGATTTACACACGCAATACACTTAGCTTGACTTGACGAGCCTAGCATGTACATACATGGCCTTGGAACACAAGAGACCGAAAGGTCAAACATGAGATGTATAGCAGATACGATCAACATGAAGATGTTCACCGATGATGACTAGTCCGTCTCACGTGATGATCGGACACGGCCTAGTTGACTCAGATCATGTATCACTTAGATGACTAGAGGGATGTCTTTCTGAGTGGGAGTTCATTAATAACTTGATTAGATGAACTTAATTATCATGAACTTAGTCTAAAATCTTTACAATATGTCTTGTAGATCAAATGGCCCACGCTAATGTCAACCTCAACTTCAACGCGTTCCTAGAGAAAACCAAGCTGAAAGACGATGGTAGCAACTATACGGACTGGGTCTGGAACTTGAGGATCATCCTCATAGCTGCCAAGAAAGCATATGTCCTTGAAGCACCACTAGGTGAAGCACCCGTCCCAGGAAACCAAGACGTTATGAACGCCCGGCAAACACGTGTTGATGATCACTCCCTAGTTCAGTGCGGCATGCTTTACAGCTTAGAACCGGGCTCCAAAAGCGTTTCGAGCAGCACAGAGCATATGAGATGTTCCAAGAGCTGAAAATGGTTTTCCAAGCTCATGCCCGGGTCGAGAGATATGAAGTCTCCGACAAGTTCTACAGTTGTAAGATGGAGGAGAATAGTTCTGTCAGCAAGCACATACTCAAAATGTCTGGGTTGCAAAACTGCTTATCTCAGTTGGGAGTAAATCTCCCGGATGATGCGGTCGTTGACAGAATCCTTCAGTCGCTCCCACCTAGCTACAAGAGCTTTGTGATGAACTTCAATATGCAGGGGATGGAAAAGACCATTCCTGAGGTATATTCAATGCTCAAAATCAGGGGAGGTGGAGATCAAAAAGGAACATCAAGTGTTGATGGTGAATAAAACCACTAAGTTCAAGAAAGGCAAGGGTAAGAAGAACTTCAAGAAAGACGGCAAGGGAGTTGCCGCGCCCGGTAAGCAAGCTGCCGGGAAGAAGACAAAGAATGGACCCAAGCCTGAGACTGAGTGCTTTTATTGCAAGGGAAACGGTCACTAGAAGCGGAACTGCCCCAAGTACTTAGCGGATAAGAAGGCCGGCAATACCAAAGGTATATGTGATATACATGTTATTGATGTGTACCTAACCAGCGCTCGTAGTAGCTCCTGGGTATTTGATACCGGTGCAGTTGCTCGTATTTGTAACTCAAAGCAGGAGCTGCGGAATAAGCGGAGACTGGCGAAGGACGAGGTGACAATGCCCGTCGGGAATGGTTCCAAGGTCGATGTGATCGCCGTCGGCACGCTACCTCTACATTTACCTACGGGATTAGTTTTAAACCTCAATAATTGTTATTTAGTGCCAGCTTTGAGCATGAACATTGTATCTGGATCTCGTTTGATGCGAGATGGCTACTCATTTAAATCCGAGAATAATGGTTGTTCTATTTATATGAGAGATATGTTTTATGGTCATGCCCGCTGGTCAATGGTTTATTCTTAATGAATCTCGAACGTGATGTTACACATATTCATAGTCTGAATGCCAAGAAATGAAAGGTTGATAATGATAGTCCCACATACTTGTGGCACTGCCGCCTTGGTCACATTGGTGTCAAACGCATGAAGAAACTCCATGCAGATGGACTTTTGGAGTCTCTCGATTATGAATCATTTGACACGTGCGAACCATGCCTATGGGCAAGATGACCAAGACTCCGGTCTCCGGAACAATGGAGCGAGCAACCAACTTATTGGAAATCATACATACTGATGTGTGCGGTCCAATGAGCGTTGAGGCTCGCGGTGGCTATCGTTATGTTCTCACCCTCACAGATGACTTGAGTAGATATGGGTATGTCTACTTAATGAAACACAAGTCTGAGACCTTTGAAAAGTTCAAGGAATTTCAGAGTGAGGTTGAGAATCAACGTGACAGGAAAATAAAGTTCTGACGATCAGATCGTGGAGGGGTATATTTGAGTCATGAATTTGGCACACACTTAAGGAAATGTGGAATTGTTTCACAACTCACGCCGCCTGGAACACCTCAGCGTAATGGTGTGTCCGGACATCGTAATCGCACTCTATTGGATATGGTGCGATCTATGATGTCTCTTACCGATCTACCGCTATTATTTTGGGGTTATGCTTTAGAGACTGCCGCATTCACTTTAAATAGGGCTCCGGCGAAACCCGTTGAGACGACACCGTATGAATTATGGTTTGGAAAGAAACCTAAGCTGTCGTTTCTTAAAGTTTGGGGATGCGATGCTTATGTCAAGAAACTTCAACCTGAAAAGCTCGAACCCAAGTCGGAAAAATGCGTCTTCATAGGATACCCTAAGGAAACCATTGGGTATACCTTCTACCTCAGATCCGAAGGCAAGATCTTCGTTGCCAACAACGGGTCCTTTCTGGAGAAAGAGTTTCTCTCGAAAGAAGTAAGTGGGAGGAAAGTGGAACTTGATGAGATGACCCCTCTCGAACCAGAAGGTAGCGCAGCACAAGAAAATGTTTCTGTGGTGCCTGCACCGACTAGAGAGGAAGTTAATGATGGCGATCATGATCAAGTTACCACTGAACTTCGTAGGTCCATAAGGACACGTTCCGCACCAGAGTGGTACGGCAACCCTGTCATGGAAATCATGTTGTTGGACAACGGTGAACCTTCGAACTATGAAGAAGCAATGCAAGCCCAGATTCCAACAAATGGCTTGAAGCCATGCAATCCGAGACAGGATCCATGTATGGAAACAAAGTATGGACTTTGACAGACTTGCGCGATGATCGGCGAGCGATAGAAAATAAATGGATCTTTAAGAAGAAGACGGACGCGGATGGAAATGTTACCATCTATAAAGCTTGACTTGTTGCTAAGGGTTATCGACAAGTTCAAGGAGTTGACTACGATGAGACCTTCTCACCCTTAGTGAAGCTGAAGTCCGTCCGAATCATGTTAGCAATTGCCGCATTCTACGATTATGAGATATGGCAAATGGACGTCAAAACGGCATTCCTTAACGGCTTCCTTAAGGAAGAATTGTATATGATGCAGCCGGAAGGTTTTGTCGATCATAAGAATGCTGACAAGGGATGCAAGCCCCAGCGCTCAATCTATGGGCTGGTGCAGGCATCTCAGAGCTGGAACATTCGCTTTGATGAGATGATCAAAGCGTTTGGGTTTACACAGACTTATGGAGAAGCCTGTGTATACAAGAAAGTGAGTGGGAGCTCCGTAGCATTTCTCATATTATATGTTGATGACATACTATTGATGGGAAATGATATAGAATTCTTGGAAAGCATAAAGGCCTACTTGAATAAATGTTTTTCAATGAAGGACCTTGGAGAAGCAGCTTACATATTAGGCATCAAGATCTATAGAGATAGATCGAGATGCCTCATAGGTCTTTCACAAAGCACATACCTTGACAAGATATTGAAGAAGTTCAATATGGATCAGTCCAATAAGGGGTTCTTGCGTGTATTGCAAGGTGTGAGATTGAGCACGGCTCAATGCCCGACCACGGCAGAGATAGAGAAAATATGAGTGGCATCCCCTATGCCTCGGCCATAGGGTCTATTATGTATGCCATGCTGTGTACCAGACCTGATGTAAACCTTGCCGTAAGTTTGGTAGGAAGGTACCAAAGTAATCCCGGCATGGAACACTGGACAGCGGTCAAGAACATCCTGAAGTACCTGAAAACGACTAAGGATATGTTTCTCGTTTATGGAGGTGACGAAGAGCTCGTCGTAAAGGGTTACGTCGATGCTAGCTTAGACACAGATCTAGATGACTCTAAGTAACAAACTGGATACGTGTATATTTTGAATGATGGGGCAGTCAGCTGGTGCAGTTGCAAGCAAAGCGTCGTGGCGGGATCTACATGTGAAGTGGAGTACATGGCAGCCTCGGAGGCAGCACATGAAGCAATCTGGATGAAGGAGTTCATTGCCGACCTAGGAGTAATTCCCAATGCATCGGGGCCGATGACTCTCTTCTGTGACAACACTGGAGCTATTGCCCTTGCCAAGGAGCCCAGGTTTCACAAGAAGACCAGGCACATCAAGCGTCGCTTCAATTCCATTCGTGAAAATGTTCAAAATGGAGACATAGATATTTGTAAAGTGCATACGGATTTGAATATCGCATATCCGTTGACTAAACATCTTCCACGGGCGAAACATGATCAACACCAGAACTCTATGGGTGTACGATTCATCACAATGTAACTAGATTATTGACTCTAGTGCAAGTGGGAGACTGTTGGAAATATGCCCTAGAGGCAATAATAAAATGGTTATTATTATATTTCCTTGTTCATGATAATTGTCTATTGTTCATGCTATAATTGTGTTATCAGGAAATCGTAATACATGTGTGAACACATAGACCATAACATGTCCCTAGTGAGCCTCTAGTTGATTAGCTCGTTGATCAATAGATGGTTACGGTTTCCTGACCATGGACATTGGATGTCATTGATAACCGGATCACATCATTAGGAGAATGATGTGATGGACAAGACCCAATCCTAAGCATAGCACTAGATCGTGTAGTTCGTTTGCTAAAGCTTTTCTAATGTCAAGTATCATTTCCTTAGACCATGAGATCGTGCAACTTCCAGATACCGTAGGAATGCTTTGGGTGTACCAAACGTCACAACGTAACTGGGTGGCTATAAAGGTGCACTATAGGTATCTCCGAAAGTGTCTGTTGGGTTGGCACGGATCGAGACTAGGATTTGTCACTCGAGCACTTCTCCGTCTGGTGGGGTCCCGCGAGAACCCTGTCAGTGTGGTTCCCTTCTTCATCGCCGGCGCCGAGCTCGTCCCGAATGTGGGTGCAGGGGGCGAGCGCCGGCAGAGGCTGGCGGCACGAGTGCTGATGTGCGGACGCCGCCTGGGGCTCCTGGGCGTCGTCCTCAGGAACCCATGATTTTGGGACGTCAGTCGCAGAGACGATCCAGCACACGGCTCCCGAGGCCGAAACTTCGGAGGCCTTGGGAGGTCGCGGTGAGGCGGCGCCCGGCTGTTCTCCGCAGCCAGGCACCCCTGAAGCTGCTCCCTCGAGCACTTCTCCGTCCGGACCCCGTACTGGCCGCCATGTTCAACGCTTCGGTCGGCTTTGTGTGGACTTTGAGGAACCCCGCCAGAGGAAAGGATCTCCGAGCGGCAGCGGTATCTTCGGGCCGTTGAAGCAACGAAAGTACATTGCCATTGACCAGTAAGTACTGCACCTTGTGATTTCTTGATTGTTGTTTCCTCCCTGATGCTGGCTCTTCAGGACCCCTTCTGCCAGGGCCGTTGAGTCCTCCGAGAAGCAATCCCCGCCTTCCCCGGCAACCCCGTCGGCGTTGAGCATCCCGAGCCTGCATGCCGCGCCTGGAACTGGGTCGGTCGAGGGGGTGCGCTTGCCTTCATGGCGCCTTGAATCTGCGGCTCCGTCGCCCTTCCTCCACGGCCTGGTTTGGAGCTTGGCGGGCGTTCCCCGGACTCCTCCTCTGGTCATGGACAGCAGCAGGTTGGCTTCGGTCTTGAGCTCCTCCTCAAGCAGTGGGCCCCGACTAGCCGTGGCCCTCATGAGGCCGGGCTGGCCCCTAGAGCGGCACCAGCCCCCAGTCCCCTGCTGAGTGGGGGTGCGCCGCTTCTCATCCCGCCTGCAGCCCCCGTGGCAGAGGAAGAGGCGGGCCATGCGTTGGAGTTCGAGCACGGGCGGAGTGTCATTTGTCATGAGCTCTTCCAGGAGGCGATGGGCGCGATGAACCGACTTGGTGAAGAACTCGCAGGTGTCGACTCGCGCCTTGAGGCTGAGGGCCTTCGGCTGGTGGAAGGACGGCGTAACCTGAGGGTGGCCATCAACCTTGGCTGCTAACAGCGTGATCTTGATAATGCGAAGGCCGAGGCGTCCCTCAAGGTTTCCCGCGAGGCTTGCTCCCGAGCCTTGGAGGAGGCTCGTGAGGCTGACCGCCGTCGCGAGGCTGCGGAGAAGCGTGCGTGGGAGGTCCACGCTTGGAGCGCCTCCCTAGAGCAACAGGTGGAGGCGCGCAAGGCCGCCTTTGCGTCGCTGAAGGGGACGCCCACCGAGGAAGAAGATATCCGGAGGCACGAGGAGGCGCTGGCTCTGGAGAACATGGAATGTAGCCTTGAGCTTGAGAAGCTGGAGATGAGGGAGCGTCAAGTGGCTCAATCGGAAGATGCCGTCGGGGCTCGCGAGGCCAAGGTTCAGGAGGAAGTCGACCGCCGGTTGGCTGGGGTTCGCGCGGATCTTGATGGTTGGCACGACCTGAAGTTGAAGCTTGCGGGAACTGAGGCACCGGGCAGGACCGCTGCTCTTAGGCCCAGGTTAGATGAGGCGGAGAGGCGTGGGGAGGCCACGACTGCCACCCTGGTCACGGCGCAGGCGGAGTTGGCCTCCGCCCGCGCAGAGCTGCTTTCTCTTTGGAAACGGGTTGATGATGCCGAGGCCGTCGCACGGCAAACCAAGGAGGAAGTGCTTCAATGGCGGACGCTGGAGCGCGAGCACGCCCCCATGCTTCAGGACCTCCGAAATAGGGCTAATACCGCTTTGGGCTACATCTGTGACGAGAATGCACCGCAACCCCACTCGAATGACTACGCTAGTCACCTGAGCTTCTTCACCAACGTGGTGACGCGCCTGGAAGCCTGGTCTGATAGGGCTCGCCAGCTTGTGGAAGAGAGAAGCCGGGGCCTGCTCGGCGCGCGTTCTGCCGTGTCTTCAGCCATCTTCGGAACTCCTTCCCCGACTTCGACGCCGCCATTGCCCCCGTACTGTAGGCCATTCGTGGTGACCTGGCGCGGTGGGTGGAGGACAACGTGGACGCGCTGGTCAGGGCCTTCACTTCCGAAGACGAAGCGGTGGTAGTCGCGGCAGACGAAGGTGACGTGGTCAACGACGGCGATGGAGGCGTCGCCGAAGGCGGCGAAGACGACGACGACGCGAGTGACGCGTCCGAAGGTGATGCGGCGAGTGACATATCAGGCTGATCCCATTTTCCCTTGCTGTTTTGTCCTGTATGCAAGTACTCGGGCATGGCCCCAAAAGATTGTGAGATCATTTTGAGAGGGGGAGCCCCTCATGTAAACAAATCCCTGCCTTCATTTTCTTATATCAAACTGAGTGTGCTCCTTCACGAAACCATAAATCTGGCGGCAAGTTCCCATCATGGCTTACCTTAGTCGGGGCGGGTCACGAATCAAGTCGTGAGGTCATGAGCTTACGGGACTCCCGGAGAGCCCGTCAATCCACCCGAGGGGGCCTCGTGAGAGGCGAGCACCATCTGTGGCGTTAGCGTGCGCACGCGGCACACGTGTGCCTCGCCCAATCCAGCTCGCGAGGGGCTCGTGAGTGGAAGGCGTGGTGCGTGAGTGCAAAATAAGGCGAGAACCAGATAACGAGAAAACGCTCCGAATGAGAAAATGCACCCCCCAGCGCGCATCAATGAAAACTCAAGTTCACCTTAAATCCAAATCCAAAGGGCAAGGCTACAGAAAAGGGGTTCAAAGCAAATGGCCGCGTCCGGCACCTAGTCTAGTCTTCTTGTCTTCAAGTCTTCTCACCAGCGCGGAGCTAAGTGCTGCCACTAGGCGTGGGAGGGAGCCCCCGAGGCCCGAGGGCGGCTCTCCGGAGCCTCCGGGGCGTGTATAGCCCCACTCATTATTACGTGAGAGTGTCACGGGCGGCGATCTTCACAGGCACTGGGCCTTCTTCACAGGTACCGGCCTTGCTTCATATCGCCAGACGAGGGCCCCGCCTTGCGCCGCTCTCGACCACCTTTGAGCCGACCGGCAACCTGGACGACACAAAGGGGGGATAGGGGGACGCCAGCGGCACCCTTGGCGACCACGGGTCCTCTGCCTGGGGTAGGATTTTCATTACCTCCCCAGCAGAGGGCCTACCTCCGGGGGAGACCTTGCTCCGTGCGACGCGGTGAGGGATCTGGCTCCCGGCTTCTCTCCTGCTGCCCCCAGCGCGATTCTCCTGGCGGGAGGGAGGTCGCCGAGCTGGGGCCGCCAGCCGCTGTGGTGACCTGATTCTCTTGCGACCCATGGTTAGTGTAAGCTTGCTCCTGAGGGATTAGTGGTACCCTGTATCTATTGTCGATGGCGCGGTTCGCGGGGCTCTTCGGCAGCTCCTGGAAGGCTTCAGCTCCTAATGCCACCTCCTCCCAACCTGGCCCGAGGAACGAGCCAGGGTCGTCCTCCGGCATGTACTCCTGGTCCATCATGCGGGACACATAGGCTTCTGGGGCTGCCACCCCAAACACCTCGCCAAAGTACCCCACACTCCACGTCGGCCGGCCCAGCGCGGCGTCCTGAGGATGATAGTGTGACGCCTCGCTGAGGCGCGTGGTTGCGGCGAGGCCCGTCGTAAGGTCCAGTAGCGGCCCGGGAAGGGAGCACATAGAAGAAAGGAGGCGCTCTTGACGCCACCACATCCAGCAGCTCAATGACACGTTCCAGCAGTGCGTCACGGCCACTCTCCATCAGCCGGCACCGCAGCAGCTCCCGCGCCACCATGAGCGCGGCCCGCATGTTCGCCTGCTCCCGCCGGGTGTGTGGCGCCGTTGCTGCGGCGTGGGTTGCGGCCCTTGCAGCGGCTCGCGCTTGTCGTGGAGTGAGGTCGGACGACGCCGGGCCGCGCCGCCAGCGCCCCGCAGCGTTAGGCGGCACTCGTGCCGCCTGGAGCACGGGGTTGAGGTCTTCATGGGCAGGTGGCGCCGCCCGGGCTGGCTAGGCTGCCCAGCGGTCGGAGTCGGCCCTTGGGTCGCCGGACATCGTGGCCGCGGAGCGTCGGCGGGTCGATTGGCGGGGAAGAGGCTCCGACGCACCCCTACCGGGCGCGCCAAATGTCGGATCACGGGTTCTGGCAAAACCCTCGCGGTTCGAACACTGGGGTGCGCGTGAGGATCTCCTCCCTACCGATCCACGACCTAGCTCTCTAAGATCTCGCGGACGAACTCGATGAACTCGCAACACAGAAAGACACTAGATTTATACTGGTTCGGGCCACCGTTGTGGTGTAATACTCTACTCCAGTGTGTGGTGGTGGATTACCTCTTGGGCTGATGATGAACAGTACAAAGGGGAAGAACAGCCTTCCGAGGTTGAGCTGTTCTTGTGCTTGGCGAACTTGTGTGGGTGACGATTACTCAAGATGAGCTATCCGATGCCCTCTACTGTGGTGGCTAGTTCTACTTATATAGGCCCTGGTCCTCTCCCTAAATATTGAGTGCGCCAACAACGGCCAATTTGAAAGGGGACAGCTAGTACAACTTATCCTGACAAAAGCGGTCTTCGCCTGCAAAAGGCTCTGGTGGTGACGCCGTCTTGGGCTCCATGGTGACCTCCATCTTGTCGTCCTACTGCTCTTGATCTCGTTGCACCGATATGGAAACCTTTGCTTGATGCCTCGGTACTCCGCGCTTGCGCTTGCCCCCTTGCACAAAAGAGGAAGCAAGGACGCTGCGCGCGCTGGCGCCCGCCTGGTCTCGATCGTCATGGCTCACGTCACGAGGACCTCGCGAGGTTTGCCTTGCCTTGATCTCTCCGCCCCTCGTGAGCCTGCCTGGCGAGGCCGCTCCTAAGGAGGTCTTGCGTCGTCCGCCTTGCGAGGCTTGGCCCCTCGCGAGGGTCTTGAATGCCTTGTCGATGAAGATGGGCCGCACAGGCCTGCCAGCTCAGCCACGTCGTGGGCCGCAGGCAGGCAAGTCTTGGGGACCCCCGTTCCCAGAACGCCGACAGTGGGGTAGCGCCAATAGTGTTTACAAGTACTTATGTATACGTCCGCACACAGTTCTCAAACGAGTACTCTATTTCATCAAAACACACACTGCTCGTATGATAAAACTAGTGAGGACGCATCCCTTTCGGCAACAATTACGATGATTCACGGGCACACAAAAGTAGCAGCAGTTCCCATAGACGGATTCAAACAGAGTACTAGCCCCAGAGGGCTCGATAACAGGCAAGGTTCGGATAATTAGATAGAATCCAAACTACTATTAAACACTAGATGGGGCAAGTATTTCATGCCTCGATCTAATTTGGGCTGGACACAAGATGGACTTTGCCATGAACATCATCGAGGACGTCCGGCAGCAGCTCAATCCTGTGAACCTTCATGAAGACAACCTTGTGGCCTTGCGACTCATAAACTTGTTTGTGGAGACATGCCACGTCATCTTCCTGCGTAAGCTTGAGAAGACCAGTATGCCTCACAAACGAAGGAGTAGCTTTGAATTTCTTGTGCTTCAGTGCACCCTGGACAACATGCCTGACAACAGTGAGGCTGGAATACAACTCTTCATTGGTATAAGCGCAAAGGGCTTCCAGGATCGAACAGCCTAAAAACTCTGTTTTCCTAGTGCGTATATTCAGGTCATCCGCCTCATAGCGAGTGACATGTACAACCACACAATCCTTCTCTGCATCAGGGCTCTAATTGAAACAGAAACAAAATATGAATTACTTTCCGGTATAAGAAACACAAGTTATTTAAACCACTATGTATAGCATGGCATCGAAGATAATAAAATTTTGCATTATTCATCACCACATACTTAGATGAAAAACCACAACCAAGATCGGCAAAGAAGAAAATCACCTTGGGCAGCTCAACCAGGGGGGGACACATCCTCGAAGGGGCAAAACTGCTCCTGCAGTGCCACCGGGGCTGTAACCTCAAACGGGGCGTTGACCATTTCAGTAGTGGCCGTGAGCATATCTGGGGTCGGCTCGGTGGCTGCCTCCATCTTCTTGGAGCTCTCCGTCTCATGGGGATCAGCCTCCCCCGTCTGCTCCAATATCGGCAGATCTTTGCTTGGTTCTCCTTGGTCCATCATGAAACTGACGAATACTAGGAGACTACTGAAAGGAAAACACAATCGCAATGACAATGAAACAAAAAAGAGAGTGAGGATCGGTTACTGCTCTGCAAAAGTTCTTTTTTTTCTCTGAACGAAAATATACCAACATCACGGATCCGCTTACCTTCCCTTCGTTGGGAGAGAAGAACAGTGGCATATGCGAGTTTGCCTTTCTTGAAGACGGTGAGGGAGAAGGGGATTCAGCGAAGAGTGAAATGATGGTTGCTTCGTCCGTCAAACTTAGACTGCGGGGAGGTGGAGTTTTGTGATACGACGGCTCGTTATTGCCGCGCTACGACCGGGGTGACTCTCCGCCTGCATACTACCTTCTAATTTGGTGGATGGCATTTGGGCCCGTGCGCTGCATGGCCCGCATGTCAGTGAACAAAAGTATAACGACATTTAGTAGAGGGAGACGTTTCGATGACCTAGGAGGAGCCAGAAGCGGTATTGTATCCACTGTACTAGTAGTAATTGTTTCTCTGGGCCCAAGACAAAACAGCCCATCCACCCTAGTAAATACTAAAATCAATTCAAAAGTCCATATATTTATTGAGATGAGAGGCGCTAACCACACCCAGCATAGCGCCCCTAAAAAACCTGGGTGTTCTTCTTCCTCCTCACTCCCACCCACCTCACGTCAGCTCGCTCCACTCGTACCCCCAACACTACAAAAAAAATACACATCCGTGACATTTTGGGCCGAACGAATTTTTTTTCTGTCATACATATGACACTTCTATGACGATAATTGTGACAAAACCCGGTATCATCATAGATGTGGTGGGCTCCTACTTCTATGACAAAAAATCATGATAGAAAATGGGATTTTCGTCCTGGGCGGGCCGGAGACACAGCTGCATGACATTCTTTGGGCCGTCCATGACGGAAAAAACCGTGGTAGAAGCGAGGGCGTGGAAAATTTCGGGGAGTTCCCGGTTACGGTGGGAGGTTGGGGGCCGAGCGATGCGCGTTTCTCTCGTACACGTACGCGCGTGTGTGCGAGGCGTTGGCTCTAACTGAACCCGAGCGAGGCGTTGGGCTCTAACTGAACCCGAGCGATTGCACTGCAGGCTATGCGTTACTGAACCCGAGCGATCGATCGATGGCTGTTAACTGAACCCGATCGAGCGATTCCTTCGCTACTGCTGCTAACTGAAGC
>NC_057802.1:493768773-493953903 GCF_018294505.1 Triticum aestivum | reverse complement strand
CCGTTTTGCGGTACGCCACACCCCTCCCGATCAACAGGACCCCCGTTTCGACCGTAGGAGGTCCGTTTCGTCCGTTTTGCGGTAGGCCACACCCCTCCCGATCAACAGGACCCCCGTTTCGACCGTAGGAGGTCCGTTTCGTCCGTTTTGCGGTACGCTAGACCCCTCCCGATGAACAGGATCCCGTTTCGAACGTGGCCGGTCGAACACAAGGCCGTTTCCTCCGTTCTGCGGTACGCCAGGCCTCGTTTCCATCGCCTGTTCCGTCCAAGCCCTCCCGATGAACACGACCACGCATTCTGTTCCGACCCAGCCGGTTGGCTCCCACGCGCTCCGTTGCCTCCCGATGAACACGACGCATTTCGTTTCCTCCCCATGAACTAGACGCATTCCGTTGCCTCCCCATGAACACGACGACGACGCTGTTTCTCCGTTCCGACCGAGCCATGTCAATGAGCCCTCGCCGTACATATGCGCGAGTAGGCATTTGAGACCCCGCCCGTATGTACACATACGTCGCCGTATTTTCTTTCTTGCGCCCTGGCCGCTGTACGTACATGTACATGCTACGTGCGAGCTTCTACTACGACACGTGCACGCCTCTACATCCACCAGTATATATGTAACGACCTTACCAGAAATCGGTCAAGTCTCTGTGTAGCTGTACCATCCCAAGATCATGCTGGCACACACAGTACATTGATGCAAAGATTCAAAGTTCAATCACACCAGAATTTATTACACGATTCTCATATCGAGTCTTTATTACATCATAATAAATTCGGCCGAAGGCCAACTCATGAGAAATAAACTAAATAAAGCTGCGGAAGCGTAGACGAATAGCGAGTCCATCCGACTCCATAGGGCAATCGCCAAGCGTGGATCGAAGCCTCACTCCTGATCGGAAAACTCCTCTGCAACATAAGACGTTGCAGCCGTGTAGGTCAGCATTTTGAATATGCCGGCAAGTCATGAAGAGAGAACAACAATAAAATTTCTAATACTATATGCAATTTGGCTGTGGGGCTCTAAGTTTCATTGTTTTGCGAAAAAGCCAGTTTTTCCCTACAACAAGGACTTGTTTGCAATTACTACAAAATTGTTGGTAGTTATTGAGATGGTTCCGCCAACCAATGTCTCGTTCCCAATTATTAAATAACCCCCTCAATTAATTTATTAAGTTCAGTGTTGAGACATCCGAAATACTCCAATTCCAGAAGCTCATTTGTCCGTAATCGGGGACACGGCTAATCGATTAGGTTGTTACTCTGCAGAGGTTTGTGCACTTTACCCGCAAGAATCGTTCCCTCCTTTAAGTCTTCGCACTGCCTGGTGTTTGAAGACGGGATGAACGAAACAGGGTCTTCCGAAGAGTTCCTCTGGGCCACTGCCGGTGCCCATCCAATCCTACCGTTCTTCTACATCTCGTAGCACCGTCCCTCCAGAGTCACGCCTAGGGTCGACCAAGCCAGAGCCCATAATGGCTTGTGGCTGCACGGATAAGCTTCCGGTCAATGGGGTATCCATCCGTCTCTTCGTGGCTGGGTGAAGCTTTCCGCAAGATGTCATGGCGCTTCTCCATGCATCCCGGCCATCCGCTGGTTTCTCCAGGGTGCCCGTCAACCGTCCTCCACCTAGTAGTGAATTTTGATGTCCATCTTGAGCTTGATGTCATGGGGTTTTCATCATCTTGAGTCTCGCATCTCCCTTATGAATCACTCAACCAACCCCATCTACGAGCATAGCAAAATAAACTACATCTTCCCGGGCATTGGTAACAAGGGAGAAGGGTTCATCCTACCTCATGATACTACTCAAGAACATAACTTATCAAAATTCTCCTACTGCATGCATGGTGGGGAGGTATAACTCTAATGCAATGAAATCATAGTTATTGTAAAAACATGATCAAATGACTTGCCTGGCTGACGGTCTTCGAAAGCTAGCGACTCGTAATAGCAGGCTTCGCACTCCGGAAATTCTACCGAGTCAAACAATAGCACAAATACGTATAGCACAATATAACATAACAGCAAGTTGAAGTAAAACACCCACGTACTCAAACCAAAACCAAAGAAAAACTCGGAGAAAGCAAATCAAGGTTTTCATCATATCAAGCAACAACTAAGAAATAGTTTTACACAACTAAAACTTTTCTTAACAGAACCTAAGCCTTGGTTTTGCTAAATAACAGAAGGAAAAACATCATACAAACTAGGAGCAAAAAGAATCACATCAAAAGCTATTATAGAACTCCTATTATGCCTAAAACAATCCTAGCAAAGAAAATAAAATAAAAGTTTTATTCTACTGTAAATAAAAGTGCATCCTCTGTAGCTACAGAAACTAATCTAAAATAAACTATAAAATAATAAAAATAAAATAATTTACTAACTAGAACAGTAGGAAAACAGCAGCTAGCTAAATAAACAAGAAAAACTTGATTTTGACATAAAACTAATTGTTTATTAAATCTGAAATACCCAAACAAGTTCCTACTGCTAGGCATGGTCAAAACTAAGCAGTAGCCAAAAGAATCACTAAAAATAATAATCCTAGCTCCATTTGTGGCAGAAAAACTAATCTGTCTAAATCTAATATAAAGCTATTTCTAATAATTTAAACATGGCTAAACATATTTTCTACAGAAACTACAACAAATTTTCAAACTCACCAAAAAAGAATCAACTAAAAATAATGAACCAACTAAAAGAAATAGCAAAAACAAAAACAGAACTATTCTGCTAAAAACAGAAACTGAAAAAAAACAACTAGCGTTGCTGGGCTATCTAACGCTCAGGCGTAATATAACCTAGAGGTGCCCGCGGCTAAATAGAAAACCGACCGGTTTGATCTAATCTGAACCGGCAACTAAACCCCAAAAAAACCGTAACTAAACCGGCCTTCTAAATAAAAAACGTACCCCTTCGTAGATCTAATCTACAGCGTAGGTTTATGATCTAACGGCGGAGGGGCTCCGGTGGCTTACCGCGGTGGTCGGCGACAACGGCGACTCGGGCGTTGGCGGCGTGGCTGCTCCGGTGGTCCTGGGCGGCGGCGGAGACGTCAGGCGGGTGCGGCGGCTCGAGGGGAGGTCGGGGGCGGCCTTGGTGGAGCTCGGGGACGTCGGAGTCGATCGGGGCGAGCTCGGGTGAGCTCCTGCTCCGGCGGGCGGCGGACGAGCTCGGGATGATGGCGTCGGGGGCTCCTGGGCAGGTAGATGGTGTCAGGGGGGTGCGCCTGGAAGCGGCGGTTCCGGTGGAGTGGTAGGGAAGGGCAGGGGGTGCTCACCGGCGGCGAAAGTGGCGGTGAACCCAGGCGGCGGCGGCGAGATGCGAACGGAGAGGGCGACGGCTCTATTGGGTTTCGGGCGTAGGGTTTTAGGGGGTTCGAGGGAGGAGAGGCATAGGTATTTATAGGACATCAACTTGGGGAAGGGGCGGCTTCGGAGCGCGATCGCGGAAAGATCGGAACCGCGGCGGCACTCGGGCGTGCTCCGGAGCGGCATAGCGTGGGCGAGGGGGAAAGAGAGAGGGCGGGCCCGGGGCGTCAGCGAGAGAAAGAGGGGAGGGGCGAGCGGCCGACCGAGGCGGAGGGGATTCGGGCGTCGGCACTGGGGCAGGCCGGCTCGGCGTCGGTGGGCTGCGCCTGGCCCGCTGGTGGGCTGCGCTCGGCGCTGGCTGGGCCGGTTGGCCTGGCTGGCGCCTGAGGCTTTCCCCTTATTTTTGGAATAGAGGGAAGGAAAAATATAAAATATATATATATATTATTTTTATATAGGACATATATATATCCAAAATTCTCAGGGGAATTAATCCTACAACGTGGACATTTTTCCAGAGGTAAAACTCAAACTAAAAAAAACTTTCTGGAAATCCCAAATAAAATTCAAATTTGAATTCAAACTTTTTGGAAATACATTTATTCTGACATTTTTGGAGTGTCATGTTAGCTCCTCTCATACTTTTGATCGAGTATTTGTCAGGGCTATTTGAAATAAATTTCAATGCCAAATCAAGTTCAATTCACAACACAAACTCAATTGCCTCTCAAATTTTACAAATGCCACTCAATTTCAATCAAAATGCATAGATGCTTAGCTAATAATTGTAAAACATTCCAAATTGAAAATTTGGGATGTTACAAACCTACCCACCTTAAGATGAATCTCGCCCTCGAGATTCGGGTTGGCTAGCAAATAGGTGCGCGTGGTCTCGGCGGAGGTCTTCTTCTCGCTCCCAGGTGGCTTCCTCCTCGGAATGATGACTCCACAGAACCTTGCAAAACTTGATGAGCTTGCAGTCTACGGGTTTGCAGTCTAAGGGTTTTCCGGTGCACCCCATGGATGACACGGGCTTCTTCACCATGGTAATTTCTTTTGGACGGCATGGTTTTCGTTTGACTGAGGATTCGGTGGCAGCGGCACTTGAGGCGGCCATCGGGGGTTCTGCTATTGAGTTCATGGTTTTTATGATCACGGAGAGGGTTTTTGGTTTTCAAGTTTCTTGCAAGGCTGTGGCTTTAATCATTCTCAGGCTCCGTTCTTTCTCTTGTGATCATTTTAAATGTTTCTTTCATCTTTGGGGTAATGGTGGCCCAAATTGGGGCCGTGAGTTCAAGCTTTGGAAATTGGAATGTGATGCCGAGTGGATCATTGTTAGCCCTTCCATACGTCGAGCTACCCTTGGCATGTTGGCTATGCACACCAAGCCCCGTAAATCTTCGATAAAATCATCGCATGCCCCTGCCAAGAAGCTTTCTTTTTCACAGTTCCAGAATTATCCTGCTTGTCGTGGTTATTGTTATCCGGCCACGCAAACTTGCATTCAAACTGTTGAGGATGCGGGGTACACGCTTCCTGCGCATGAACGGGTGGTCATCCACCCTGCGCCGCCGGCTGAGCTCCGGTGGACGACAACTACCCCCTCCATTTCTTTTGGAACGGTTAGGGATCTTCAACTAGCTGCGAATGGGTCGCCGTCTATCTTGGGCGGAAATTTTGTTTTTCGAATGTGGACGTGCCATCCCATGTTGGGCCGTCATCTTCGCGGTCCACGGTCCAGGTGGAGCTGGTGCTATCTTCTGGGCCTTCTATTCCATCTTCTCAGCAAGCCGACGAAGATTTTGATAAATTGGTTGCGGGCATGGTGGATGAAATTTTAACGTGTCAGATTTGCTTGTCTAAGGGTCATTTTGCTGCGGCGTGCACGTCTAAATTGCGTTGTACCTCTTGTCTGCGGGTGGGGCACGGTAAAAAGGATTGCAACAAGTT
Source organism: Triticum aestivum (assembly GCF_018294505.1). NCBI lineage: Eukaryota > Viridiplantae > Streptophyta > Magnoliopsida > Poales > Poaceae > Triticum > Triticum aestivum. The sequence goes on along the minus strand of NC_057802.1, from coordinate 493,948,631 downwards.
TGCAAGCATTTTGGGTCTGGTTTGGAAACCAAAACCCGGTAACGTTGCAACTTCCGAGGATCGCTCAGCTCCCACCAAGAATATCTCTCTGACACAGCTTTTACCAAACTTGGACTCCTCTTGCACTTCCGCATTTACTACTTCGCCATGTTCCATCAGTCCTGGTCCGAAAACGCCTTTGACTGTGCCGCCTGAGACCCCTCCTCCGCCGGATTTCTTGCCGTCTGCTTCCAGCCCGGGTTGTTCCTCTTCGATGGCCAACTTCCCTCTCGACCCCTTGTTGTATGTGCCGGCTGGCCATCACATTGTGGACGGCGGTGATGCTCGTCTGCCTCGGACCTATGTGACGCCACATACCCCACTTGTGCGTCGCCATGAGGAATTCATGCTTGCTGAGGTAATGCCCATCCCCCCTCCCGACCAGATTGGTGCTGCTAGAGAGGAAGTGGTCCAGTGGTTGCAAGCTCATGGGGTGTTGGTGAGGTCTGCTCAGCCTTGGATTAGATCGGTGGGTCTTTTCGAGCTTCTGGATGCTGCAGTCAGGTTTTCTCTTCTTCAGATGCCGCCCCAACCTCTAGGCAATGATCGTTTTTTGCGTTTTATGAAGCACGATGAGGGTGAATCTTTTAGAGGTGCTCAGGGTTTCCGTCAGGGACTGCTCATGTTCTTGGGGATTCCGCTCGATCTTCGCAATGAGGATAGTATTCGGGCAGCGGTCAACACATTTGGGAATTTTAGCATTGGATTAGTGAGGATCCATACCTTGTGCGCACTTTGGTCTTTGCATCTTTTCTAGAAGATATTTTAGTGCCAAGAGATGTGGTGTTCATGGATTATGCTGCCTGGGGTGGTGGCCGGGTGTCTTGGACGGTGCCTCTGTATATCCCGGGGGCCAATTTTGCTGAACAGATGCCCCAAGATGAAGACTGGATGCCCATCAATGGCAATCCTCATCCCATGCCTGGTGTTCCCTTCCCGGAGATGCCACCTTTTATTCTGCCTCCATTCCCGGCTCTCGGGTGGAACGATGTGCCACCACCTCCGCCTGAACCTGCACATAATGAGGTGCATGAGGACAATTGGGGCAACTGGGAGGAACCTGCTGCGGAGCCTGCTGTGGAGGATCAAGAGTCTGTGGTGTTGAATGCCTCAGCTCAACCTAGTTCGGCTCACCAAAGTTCTGAAGCTCAACCTCAGGTGCCCCCTGCTCCTATTGTTCTCATTGATGGGTCTCCACCTGCTAACTTGAATGATCAGATGGAAGCACCGGACCTGGAGGATGCTAATAATTGGGCAATTGTGGTCTATCAACCTCCTCCTTTTGATGTCCACACTTTGGAGCAGCCTGTGGTTCAGATTCCCTTTGGTCCCCCTCTGCCGCCTGAGATGATTTGGAGGCGCTCGTTTGAGAACCTGCTGAATGCTCCAATGGTGTTTGAGGTGCCTAAACCCCTGCTGCCTAAACCCCTGTCGCCTGTCATTTTGACCAAGAGAACCTGGGACTTTGCTTTCTAGCAGGATGCCCTTCCTTTGCTGACATGGAAGGAGCCGGTACCTGCTCGACCTGTGGCTAGAGCATTATTTGTGGATGAAGCTGACAGGGTTGTGCCTGTTGTCCCTTCTTCTCCTGAGCGTGCACCTACAAGGAGGCCACGCAAAACTTTGGCGCCAACTCCACTTGTTGAAACATTTGTTCGTAGGTGTACCAGAAGTTCGGCCCAGCGGGATAGGTTTAAGCCCACTCTTCATGAGCTGGTTCTGCAGCCCAAGCAGAAGAAGCCCAAGGCCAAGCCCCTTTCTGCGGAGATGTCTGAAGACCCTGCATTTGGAGATTTTCCTCCACCTACTCCCATCAGTCATCTGCAAGCTATTCGCAAGGAGCTGGAGATTGATGCAGCTCTGCTCACGGAGGATGCACTTATGGTGGACCCTTCTGCTACTACAAATCAAGCCTCCAATGAATAGTGTGCTCCTATTCTGCTGGGTTTGGCAAGCCCATAAATCTTCTTTATGCGTTTGGTTTTCTTTTTCTGATCCGGGGCTATGTAATAATGTTGGTTTGGAACTCTTATGTGCTTTTGGGCATCTGACACTGTGTGTCATGTGCATGGGTGACTTGATTTTGTTATTCCTTTATGAATAATCTCTGTAGAAACTGGAATGTCCTGTGCTGGAATGTCAGGGGTTTAAATTCTGAGGCTAGGCAAAGAGCTGTTAGACAAAAGATTGACGAAAGCCACTGTGCTATTGCTTGTCTGCAAGAAACTAAATGTGCATCATTCGATTCCCGAATGATTAAAAGCTTTTGCCCCAAGAGATTTGACAGCTTTGCTTTCTCTCCTTCCTTGGGGGCCTCTGGTGGAATTCTAGTTGTTTGGAACTCGTCTATATTTGGTGGGACTTTATTGCAAGTCCAACAATTTGCAGTGGTAATTGAGTTTGTTTCTAGGCACAACAATGAGCGGTGGACTCTTGTGGTGGTTTATGGACCTTGTCATGGGGAAGCCAGGGATAATTTTGTAACCTGGTTGTATCACCTGAACATTCCTATGGATGAGAATTGGCTGTTACTGGGGGATTTTAATTTCTTACGATCTATGGATAACAGGAATCTACCTGGTGGTGATTTGAATGACATGTTCATCTTTAATGAGATCATTGGACACCTCGGCCTTTTGGAATTGCCCATCAAAGGCAGGTCCTACACTTGGTCCAATATGCAGGATGATCCACTCCTTGAGCAGCTTGACTGGTTCTTCACTTCTGTTGATTGGATCTCTGATTATCCCATGACTGAGGTGCTACCTCTCGCCAGAACTGCTTCTGACCATGTGCCTTGTATGGTTACAATCAAAACTTATATTCCCAAGTCTAATATCTTTAGGTTTGAGAATTATTGGTTGGAGTTGGAGGGTTTTATGGACTGTGTTGATTCCTCATGGCAGAAACAATCCAGAAAGGGCCATATTACTGCCAGGATAGCTGACAAATTTAAGTCCTTGAGAATGTGTCTCAAAAGGTGGCAGAAGAACATTTCTAAACTGAAAACTCTAATTTGTAAATGCAATAGTGTTATCCTGCTCTTGGATGAGCTTGAGGAATATAGAACACTCTACAGACAGGAATCAAATTTCAGGATTGTGGTTAAATCCCATGTTGAGAAATTGCTCCATCTTCAACGTCTCTATTGGAGGAAAAGATGTGCTATCAGATACATAAAAGTGGGTGGTGAGAACACCCAGTTCTTTCATGCTATGGCCACGGAGAGATATCGAAGAAATTCTATTGCTTGCTTAAAATTGCCTGATGGTACGGTGGTGACTGATCATTCACAAGTGGAGGGTATTATCTGGGATTGTTTTAAGAACAGAATGGGTTCTTCCAGGGGAATTAACATGGGCTTTGATCTTTCCTCCCTTATTGAACCAGTTGTGGGATTGGATGTTCTCACTAAGCCTTTTGAGAAGGAGGAAATGGACTTGATTGTCAAGCACATGCCAGTTGATAAAGCTCCAGGTCCAGATGGTTTTAATGGTCTTTTCTTCAAAAGGTGCTGGCACATAATTTCTCAGGATTTTTATGAACTGGCCCAGGCTTTCTTTCAGGGTACTGCCCATCTGGAGAATATCAATGACTCTTACATAACTTTGGTGCCCAAGAAGCCCTCCCCTGAGGAGGTGGGTGACTTCAGGCCTATCTCTTTAACAGGAATGGGTCTTAAGTTCTTGTCTAAGATGGCAGCCAATAGGTTGCAAGAGGTGATTATGCAGTGTGTTCACAAGAACCAATATGGTTTCATAAAAAGTAGAACAATTCAGGATTGTATTGGGTGGACCTTTGAGTATTTGCACCAATGCCACCAGTTCAAGAAACCTATTGTGATTCTAAAGTTGGATTTTGAAAAGGCTTTTGACTCCCTTGAGCACGAGGCCATTGTGCAAATTTTGAGATATAAGGGCTTTAATGAGAAGTGGATCCTTTGGATGAAGCAACTTCTCTCCACAGGTACCTCCTCTGTTCTGCTCAATGGTGTCCCTGGTAGGAAGTTCAGGTGCAAAAAGGGTGTCAGACAGGGTGATCCAGTCTCTCCTCTCCTTTTTGTCCTAGCTGCTGATCTCCTGCAGACTGTAATTAATGACATGTTCAGAAGGGGCATTCTTCAGTTACCTATTCCTTGTCATGATCAGGATTATCCTGTGATTCAGTATGCTGATGATACTCTTATTATCTTGCCTGCTGACAAGGACCATCTCCTAGCTCTCAAGGATATGCTCAGGATCTTCTCTGAGTCTACTGGTCTGGATGTGAACTATCACAAATCCTTTATTATTCCCATCAATGTGGACACTACTATCATGGCTGAATTAGCTTCTGCATTTGGATGCCAGATTGCGAAAATGCCTTTTACCTACCTTGGGTTGCCAGTGGGAACTACAAGGCCTAAAATGCTGGATTTTATGCCACTGGTTGATTGCATGGAGAGGAGAATGACAGCTAGTTCATCTTTTCTGAATCTGGGGAAAGGTTGCAGTTTCTTAACTCTGCTCTGTCATCTATGCCCATCTTCTTCTTGTGCAGTTTGGCTGTCCCAGCTGGAATTCTTAATCAATTGGAAAGAATCCAGAGACAATGCCTCTGGAGGAGGAATAGGGGTCAGCCTGCCCCCTCTCTCGCTGCGTGGGACCTTATTTGCAGGCCAAAAAACAGGGGAGGTCTTGGCATTCTCAACCTTGGTTCCCAGAACGTTGCACTTATGATCAAACATGCCAATAATTTCCTTAATAAAAAGGATCTCCCTTGGGTTTCTTTAATTTGGGATACCTACTATCATAATAGGGTCCCCCAGGGAACTTCTGATTGTGGCTCATTCTGGTGGAAGGATATTTGCAAGGTCATGCATCATTTTAGGGAGTGTGCTTGGGTTCAGATTAATGCAGGGAACACTGCCCTCATGTGGTCAGATAACTTGCAGTTTGATGGTCAGGTGTCTAGCCTTCAGCTCAGATTTCCCAGGCTCTATTCCTATGTTAAGGACCCCTGGGTTACTGTCATGGAGTTCTTGGACTCTCAGGACATTTTCCAGCATTTCCACCTTCCTTTGTCCAGCCAGGATTTTGATGAGCTGACTATTCTCCAGTCCATGTTGGGTGGCCTCATTAGAGCACCTGGGTCCAAGGATATCCAGTTTTGGAAGGGCACTGCCAATGGATACTCACCAAAGTTGTTTTACTCACATACTTTTGTCTCAGCATCTTTCAACCCTTTGACAGCTGGGATGTGGAAGTCCTCTTGTACAATGAAAATCAAAGTTTTTGCTTGGATGCTTATTATGGACAGGTTGAACACCAAGGATATGGTGGATAGGAGACATTGGCATTTGGAGGATGGAGTGAACTGTGTCCTTTTCCCTTTGCAGACTAGGGAAACAAGGGATCATTTGTTCTTCAATTGCAACTTTAGTGTCAAAATTTGGAACTATCTGCAAATTGATTGGTCTTCTGGTGACTCCATGGCTCATTTGGTTCTTAATGCTCGGAGGTGTTTTAGGAAGCCCTTCTTCTCTGAAGTGGTGTTCATTGCATGCTGGAATATCTGGATCATCAGGAATGCTAAGGTCTTTAGGCATGAGAGAGCTAGATTTAATAAATGGAGATCTGCTTTCATCCATGACATCGCCTTAATGCAATATAGAGTGAAAGCTGCCTACAAAGATGATCTTCTACGCTGGATTTCATTCCTGCCACCTTGAGGCCATTAATCTGTATCTTTTAACTTGTTTTTTCTCCTTCTTCCCCTAGATACTTTGATTACCTCTTGTAATCCCCCTTTTGTACTTTTACTGTATCTCCTTTTCTCAATAAAGTTTTGATATGCTGTGGGGGATTCCCCTACAGTTCCCAGTCAAAAAAAAGTTTTCGGTCTCCAACACCATCCCACAGCAATGGTGTTCTACACCTCCTTCCGTATAGAGCTTCGAAAGGGGCCATCTTCAGACTGGTCTGATAGCTGTTGTTGTACGAGAACTCTGCATATGGCAAGTTGTCATCCCAGCTAGACCCATAGTCTAGCGCACAGGCTCTCAACATGTCCTCCAAAATCTGGTTGACTCTCTCGGTCTGTCCATCTGTCTGCGGATGAAAAGCTGTACTGAACTCCAGCCTCGTACCCAAAGTTTCATGCAACTGATTCCAAAACTTTGAGGTAAATTGTGTTCCTCTATCTGACACGATACTCCTCGGAACTACATGCAGACATACGATCCTGGTCATGTATATCTTGGCTAACTTAGCGCTGGTATATGTGGTCTTCACGGGAATGAAATGACCTACCTTGGTCAAGCGATCAACCACTACCCAGATAGAATCATAACCTGAACGGGTCCTCGGTAATCCTGTGATAAAATCCATTACAAGTTTTTCCCATTTCCACTCGGGTATCGGCAAAGGTTGAAGTAACCCTGCCGGCTTCTGATGTTCCGCCTTTACTCGCTGACAATCATCGCATACTGCTACGTACTCGGCAATATCCTTCTTCATACCTGTCCACCAGAAACTTTCCTTCAAATCCAGATACATCTTGGTGTTGCCTGGGTGAATCGAGTACGGTGAATCATGGGCCTCCTGAAGAATTAACTTCCTGACCTCTGGGTCATTAGGCACATAGATGCGATCCTCAAACCATAAAGTTCCGTGCTCATCTTCATGAAAACCTTTCGCCTTTCCGTTACACACATTTTCCTTTATCTCTGCAATTCCCTTGTCTGTCTTCTGGTCTTCACGGATTCTTTCGGTCAGAGTGGACTGTATATCCAAGGTGGCGACAAATCCTCTCCATACTATCTCCAGTCGGAGCTCTCTGATATCGTCGGCTAATTCCTGAGGTAATCCTCCAGCTATGAGGGTGTTCACATAACTTTTACGGCTCAAGGCATCTTCTACAACATTTGCCTTCCCTGGGTGATAATGCAATCTCATATCATAGTCCTTGATCAATTCAAGCCATCTCCTCTGCCTGAGGTTCAATTCCTTCTGCGTGAAAATATACTTCAGGCTCTTATGATCCGTGTAAACATCACAACTGTTTCCGACAAGGAAATGTCTCCAGGTCTTGAGTGCGTGGACTATGGCTGCTAACTCCAAATCGTGTGTGGCATAATTCATCTCGTGAGGTCGTAGCTGTCTGGACGTATAAGCTACAACTTTTCCTTCCTGCATGAGCACTCCTCCTAGTCCTTGACGAGAAGCGTCACAATATACCTGGTAATCCTTGTGTATGTCCGGCAAAATTAGCACCGGGGCGGTAACCAAACATTTCTTCAGCTCCTGAAAACTGGCTTCACAATCCTCGGTGCAAATGTACTTGGCTTCCTTCTTCAACAGCTCAGTCATGGGCTTGGCAATCTTGGAGAAATTCTCAATAAACCACCGATAATATCCGGCGAGTCCAAGAAAACTGCGGATCTCCTTGACTGAGGTGGGGGACTGCCAGTTGGATACCGATTCGACCTTGGTGGGGTCGACTGCTATTCCTTCTCCTGAAATAACATGTCCGAGGAATCCGACTTCCTTCAGCCAAAATTCACATTTCCTGAACTTGGCATATAACTGATGTTCCCGAGTTTCTCCAGAACTAGACGCAGATGTTCCTTATGCTCTTCCTCGCTCTTGGACAAAACCAATATGTCATCGATGAACACCACGACAAACTTGTCCAGATATTCCATAAATACCTTGTTCATCATGCTCATGAAATACGCAGGGGCATTAGTTAATCCGAATCACATGACGGTATACTCATATAAACCATACCTGGTGGTGAAAGCTGTTTTGGGTATATCCTGTTCACGAATCTTCAACTGATGATACCCTGATCGAAGATCGATCTTGGAGAATACCTTGGCTCCAACTAATTGATCAAATAAATCATTAATCATCGGCAGAGGGTACTTGTTCTTGATGGTCACATCGTTCAATGAACGATAATCCACAACCGTTCTCAGTTTCCATCTTTCTTCTCTACCAAAAGAACTGGGGCTCCCCAAGGTGACGAGCTTGGGCGAATATATCCTTTCTCCAATAGCTCCTTAATTTGCTTCTTGATCTCTTCCAAATCATTCGGGGGCATCCGATAGGGTCTCTTGGATATTGGGGCTGTGCCGGGCAATAACTCAATCAAAAACTCAATGTCTCTGTCCGGTGGCATTCCTGGTAATTCCTCTGGAAACACATCGGGAAAATCTTGCACTACGGGCACTTCCTCCTGAACAACACCCGTGAGGGAATTCACCCGATTCTTCATCGGTGTGCGTCTGGATACATACTTGATACTTTTCTGCTCCGGGGTGGTGAGCAAAATCGTCTTGCGAGCACAGTCGATGTTTCCTTCAAACTTGGTCAACCAATCCATGCCTAGAATTACATCCAAACTCTGGGATTCCAATACTATGAGGTCTGCGGGAAAATCATGGTTTCCCATGCTGATGGTCGAATGACATCCTAAGCCTGCCATCATCTCTCCTCCTGGGGAAGTGACCTGAAGCGGGGTTCTAAGGGTTCTAGCGGGCAACCCGTATTTTTCCACAACTACCCTTGATATGAATGAATGCGTTGCACCGGAATCAATGAGTACCAATACTGGATGTGAATTTAATAAAAACTTACCAACCACAGTCTCTGGCTGATCATAGACGTCCTCCACGTCAAGGTGATTCACCTGAGCACGAGAAAAAGGGTTGGGCTTCTTTGCCGAGCTTCCATTGCCGTTGCCATTTCCATTCCTCTGCTTGGCCTCCGGACAATCGGTGGCATAGTGTCCTGTCTTCTGGCACTTGAAACAGGTGATATGACTTATATCCTTCTGAGCCAGAGCAGGACGGTGCTGGTTGCCATTGCCTCCATTGCCTGACTTGGAGTTGTTGTCGTGGTTGCGATTGTTCCCATTCCCTCCATGGTTATGTCCTCCATGATTATGTCCTCCATGGGTGTGATGGGTATGTCCTCCTGGGTATGGGGTATAGCGGGGCTTCTGCTGAGCTCTGGAGTTGTACTTTCCCTAGCCATATTTCCGCTTGCGGCTATCAATCTGCTGCTGCTTGCCTTCAAGTATGGTGGCCTTGTCTACCAGCTCCTGGTAGTTGTTGAAGGTAGCCACCATTAGCTCCATTCCTAGCTCATCATTGAGTCCCTCGAGAAACTTCTCTTGCTTTGCGGCATCTGTGGCCACATCATCTGGGGCATAGCGAGATAATTTGCTGAACTCATCCACGTACTGCCCCACAGTACGGTTCCCCTGGCGTAAGTTGCGGAACTCACGCTTCTTCAGACGCATGGCTCCAGCTGAGACATGAGCGGTGCGGAAGGCCTGCTGGAACTCAGCCCATGTCATGGTGGCGGCCGGATAATGGCGGTGTAGTTCTCCCACCAAGAAGCAGCGGGTCCATCAAGCTGATGTGCGGCAAAGCGCACCTTCTCTGCATCTGTGCATCCAGCAGTGGCTAACTCCCTTCCGACCTTGCGGAGCCAATCATCGGCCACAATCGGCTCAGTGCTGCTAAAGAACACTGGCGGATTCAGCCTTAGGAAGCGTGTCAAGTTGTCAACAGGGGGTGGTGCCGGTGGATTGTTGTTGTTGTTGTTGTTGTTGTTGTTGTTCTGGTTCTGGATGAGCATCTGCATCAGGGCATTCTGCTGCTAGATCAGCTGGGTGAGCTCCGGCGGAAAGTTGAAACCGGGGTCACGTCTCAGAGGCATCTGGTGTTTTGGATCGGATGAGAAATTAGAATAGAACAAGGGTCTAATGAGAAAATAGCACTACCCATATGAATGCATAATCATAATCACACCAATCATTTATTCATTCATCTCAAACAAGGTTCAATCTGGGATTACAAAAATCTCACGACTAATCGAAAATAACGGCCTAACTGATCGACGAAATAAAAAAATAACATGGCGGTCGACTAAATGTCTTCATCAATTATTCTTGCTTCCTCTGGTTCGGCGTCTCTTCTTGCGGCTTCCTTCGGTGGAGCTCTCTTCATAATCCTGGTCATTGCTCACGAGAGGTCCATCATCTCCACTCGGAAAAAGGTCTTCTCCCAGGTCTATCTTCTCCTCCAGTGTGGCAATATATTTATCCCGGACCTCGATTCTCTCCATAAAATCCTTGACTTCTTCTTCATGTTAAAGGAAGTCCGCGCGTGCTTTCTCCTCCAGTTCCCGTTCACGGAACAACAACCTCCTGTGCACCTTCGAGTTTCGGCGCGTCTGGATTTCCCGGTTCCTGATGAGACTCTCCAAGTCTTGGACATATGAAAGAATGGAGTCGTCCTCTACGGTACGGGTGATATCTCCATTCCTAGCTCTGCGAGAAATCATGGCGAGGTCTGATGGGTCGAGCTCGGCCCTGTACTCTTCTCGGAGATGTCCAAGTGCACGATAAATCGCCATGTCTCTTCCGAGAATCCAAGTGAAATCGGTAAACTCAAAGTCAATGGGCTCTGAATGTCCTCCGAAGGTCCTCCCTGGAATGTGCACCATAATCCTGTAGCGGGTATCCGTCGGAAGTGCATTGATAGGCTTCCCGGTGATTGAAGGCAGGGCAATCTTCAGCTTCTTCATGATCTGAACCAGCTTCTTGCCGAGAAGCATCGTCTCATCTGGCTGGCAAAACTCCGGTAGCAGAACTAGGGTGAACTCAGCGGCCATCTAGAATTTTGAAAATCGGAGAGAAGTCAGAAATGAACAGGGGAGAATTACGGAATGGTAAGGACATAAAATAAAATAGTCTCTTCCTATGGCTTTCCGATCCTAGGGGTTACGTCCTACGGTCAGCGTGTGCTCTGATACCATATCTGTAATGACCTGACCAGAAATCGGTCAAGTCTCTGTGTAGCTGTACCATCCCAAGATCATGCTGGCACACACAGTACATTGATGCAAAGATTCAAAGTTCAATCACACCTGAATTTATTACACGATTCTCATATCGAGTCTTTATTACATCATAATAAATTCGGCCGAAGGCCAACTCATGAGAAATAAACTAAATAAAGCTGCGGAAGCGTAGACGAATAGCGAGTCCATCCGACTCCATAGGGCAATCGCCAAGCGTGGATCGAAGCCTCACTCCTGATCGGAAAACTCCTCTCCAACATAAGACGTTGCAGCCGTGTAGGTCAGCATTTTGAGTATGCCGGCAAGTCATGAAGAGAGAACAACAATAAAATTTCTAATACTATATGCAATTTGGCTGTGGGGCTCTAAGTTTCATTGTTTTGCGAAAAAGCCGGTTTTTTCCTACAACAAGGACTTGTTTGCAATTACTACAAAATTGTTGGTAGTTATTGAGATGGTTCCGCCAACCAATGTCTCGTTCCCAATTATTAAATAACCCCCTCAATTAATTTATTAAGTTCAGTGTTGAGACATCCGAAATACTCCAATTCCAGAAGCTCATTTGTCCGTAACCGGGGACACGGCTAATCGATTAGGTTGTTACTCTGCAGAGGTTTGTGCACTTTACCCGCAAGAATCGTTCCCTCCTTTAAGTCTTCGCACTGCCTGGTGTTTGAAGAGGGGACGAATGAAACAGGGTCTTCCGAAGAGTTCCTCTGGGCCACTGCCGGTGCCCATCCAATCCTACCGTTCTTCTACATCTCGTAGCACCGTCCGTCCAGAGTCACGCCTAGGGTCGACCAAGCCTGAGCCCATAATGGCTTGCGGCTGCACAGGTAAGCTTCCGGTCAATGGGGTATCCATCCGTCTCTTCGTGGCTGGGTGAAGCTTTCCGCAAGATGTCATGGCGCTTCTCCATGCATCCCGGCCATCCGCTGGTTTCTCCAGGGTGCCCGTCAACCGTCCTCCACCCAGTAGTGAATTTTGAAGTCCATCTTGAGCTTGATGTCATGGGGTTTTCATCATCTTGACTCTCGCATATCCCTTATGAATCACTCACCCAACCCCGTCTACGAGCATAGCAAAATAAACTACATCGTCTCGGGCATTGGTAACAAGGGAGAAAGGTTCATCCTACCTCATGATACTACTCAAGAACATAACTTAACAAAATTCTCCTACTGCATGCATGGTGGGGAGGTATAACTCTAATGCAATGAAATCATAGGTATTGTAAAAACATGATCAAATGACTTGCCTGGCTGACGGTCTTCGAAAGCTAGTGACTCGTAATAGCAGGCTTCGCACTCCGGAAATTCTACCGAGTCAAACAATAGCACAAATAAGTATAGCACAATATAACATAACAGCAAGTTGAAGTAAAACACCCACGTACTCAAACCAAAACCAAAGAAAAACTCGGAGAAAGCAAATCAAGGTTTTCATCATATCAAGCAACACCTAAGAAATAGTTTTACACAACTAAAACTTTTCTTAACAGAACCTAAGCATTGGTTTTGCTGACTAACAAAAGGAAAAACATCATACAAACTAGGAGCAAAAAGAATCACATCAAAAGCTATTATAGAACTCCTATTATGCCTAAAACAATCCTAGCAAAGAAAATAAAATAAAAGTTTTATTCTACTGTAAATAAAAGTTCATCCTCTGTAGCTACAGAAACTAATCTAAAATAAACTATAAAATAATAAAAATAAAATAATTTACTAACTAGAATAGTAGGAAAACAGCAGCTAGCTAAATAAACAAGAAAAACATGATTTTGACATAAAACTAATTGTTTATTAAATCTGAAATACCCAAACAAGTTCCTACTGCTAGGCATGGTCAAAACTAAGCAGTAGCAAAAAGAATCACTAAAAAATAATAATCCTAGCTCAATTTGTGGCAGAAAAACTAATCTGTCTAAATCTAATATAAAACTATTTCTAATAATTTAAACATGGCTGAACAAATTTTCTACAGAAACTACAACAAATTTTCAAACTCACAAAAAAAGAATCAACTAAAAATAATGAACCAACTAAAAGAAATAGCAAAAACAAAAACAAAACTATTCTGCTAAAAACAGAAACTGAAAAAAAAAACTAGTGTTGCTGGGCTATCTAACGCTCAGGCATAATATAACCTAGAGGTGCCCGCGGCTAAACAGAAAACCGACCGGTTTGATCTAATCTGAACCGGTAACTAAACCCCAAAAAAACCGTAACTAAACCGGCCTTTTAAATAAAAAACGTACCCCTTCGTAGATATAATCTACAGCTTAGGTTTCTGATCTAACGGCGGAGGGCCTCCGGTGGTTTACTATGGTGGTCGGCGGCAACGGCGACTCGGGCGTTGGCGGCGCGGCTGCTCCGGTGGTCCTGGGCGGCGGCGGAGACGTCAGGCGGGTGCGGCGGCTCGAGGGGAGGTCGGGGGCGGCCTTAGTGGAGCTCGGGGACGTCGGAGTCGATCGGGGCGAGCTCGGGTGAGCTCCTGCTCCAGCGGGTGGCGGACGAGCTCAGGACGATGGCGTCGGGGGCTCTTGGGCAGGTAGATGGTGTCAGGGGGGTGCGCGTGGAAGCGGCGGTTCCGGTGGAGTGGTAGGGAAGGGCAAGCGGTGCTCACCGGCGGCGAAAGTGGCGGTGAACCGACGCGGCGGCGGCGAGATGCGAACGGAGAGGGCGACGGCTCTGTTGGGTTTTGGGCGTAGGATTTTAGGTGGTTCGAGGGAGGAGAGGCATAGGTATTTATAGGACATCAACTTGGGGAAGGGGGCGGCTTCTGAGCGCGATCGCGGAAAGATCGGAACCGCTGCGGCGCTCGGGCGTGCTCGGGAGCGGCATAGCGTGGGCGAGGGGGAAAGAGAGAGGGCGGGCCCGGGGCGTCAGGGAGAGAAAGAGGGGAGGTGCGAGCGGACGACCGAGGCGGAGGGGATTCGGGCGTCGGCGCTGGGGCAGGCCGGCTCGGCGTCGGTGGGCTGCGCCTGGCCCGCTGGTGGGCTGCGCTCGGCGCTGGCTGGGCCGGTTGGCCTGGCTGGCGCCTGAGGCTTTCCTCTTTTTTTTGAAATAGAGGGAAGGAAAAATATATAAAAATATATATATTATTTTTATATAGGACATATATATATCAAAATTCTCAGGGGAATTAATCCTACAACGTGGACATTTTTCCAGAGGTAAAACTCAAACTAAAAAAAACCAATTTCTGGAAATCCCAAATAAAATTCAAATTTGAATTCAAACTTTTTGGCAATACATTTATTCTGACATTTTTGGAGTGTCATGTTAGCTCCTCTCATACTTTTGATCAAGTATTTGTTAGGGATATTTGAAATAAATTTCAATGCCAAATCAAGTTCAATTCACAACACAAACTCAACTGCCTCTGAAATTTTCAAATGCCACTCAATTTCAATCAAAATGCATAGATGCTTAGCTAATAATTTCAATCAAAAAGTAAATTCAATATCTGCACAATAAATCTCCATGATAGGCGCTCCCACCCCCACCCCGGCGATCGCCACCACCTCCGGTGATCTCCTCCCCTAGCCACCAAATTTCATTTCCTTTCCAATAGATCTCTCTGGCGCACTGAGATCTACGTTTTAATGCCCATCTCTATGGGTTCTGCTGATGGATCCACCCTTGGCTTGGACTTCTCCAAGGGTCTAGTTTTTGCGGAGAAGGTTTTTCTATCTACGGGTTTTCCGGTGCACCCCATGGATGACACGGGCTTCTTCACCATGGTAATTTCTTTTGGCCGACATGATTTTCGTTTGACTGAGGATTCGGTGGCAGCGGCGCTTGAGGCGGCCATCGGGGCTTCTGCTATTGAGTTCATGGTTTTTATGATCACGCAGAGGGTTTTTGGTTTTCACGTTTCTTGCAAGGCTGTGGCTTTAATCATTCTCAGGCTCCGTTCTTTCTCCTGTGATCATTTTAAATGTTTCTTTCATCTTTGGGGTAATGGTGGCCCAAATTGGGGCCGTGAGTTCAAGCTTTGGAAATTGGAATGTGATGCCGAGTGGATCATTGTTAGCCCTTCCAAACGTCAAGCTACCCTTGGCATGTTGGCTATGCACACCAAGCCCCGTAAATCTTCGATAAAATCATCGCTGGCCCCTGCCAAGAAGCCTTCATTTTCACAGTTCCAGAATTATCCTGCTTGTCGTGGTTATCGTTATCCGGCCATGCAGGCTTGCATTCAAACTGTTGAGGATGCGGGGTACACGCTTTCTGCGCATGAACGGGTGGTCATCCACCCTTCGCCGCCGGCTGAGCTCCGGTGGACGACAACTACCCCCTCCATTTCTTTTGGAACGGTTAGGGATCTTCAACCAGCTGCGAATGGGTCGCCGTCTATCTCGGGCGGAATTTTTGGCTCTCCGAATGTGGACGTGCCATCCCATGTTGGGCCGTCTTCTTCACGGTCCACGGTCCAGGTGGAGCCGGTGCTATGTTCTGGGCCTTCCATTCCGTCTTCTCAGCAAGCTGACGAGGATTTTGATAAATTGGTTACGGGCATGGTCGATGAAATTTTAACGTGTCAGATTTGCTTGTCTAAGGGTCATTTTGCTGCGGCGTGCACGTCTAAATTGCGTTGTACCTCTTGTCTGCGGGTGGGGCATGGTAAAAAGGATTGCAACAAGTTTGCAAGCATTTTGGGTTTGGTTTGGAAACCAAAACCCGGTAACGTTGCAACTTCCGAGGATCGCTCAGCTCCCCCCGAGAATATCTCTCTGACACAGCTTTTACCAAACTTGGACTCCTCTTGCACTTCCGCATTTACTGCTTCGCCCTGTTCCATCAGTCTTGGTCCCAAAACGCCTTCGACTGCGCCGCCTGAGACCCCTCCTCCGCCGGATTTCTTGCCGTCTGCTTCCAGCCCGGATTGTTCCTCTCTGATGGCCAACTTCCCTCTCGACCCCTTGTTGTATGTGCCGGCTGGCCATCACATTGTGGACGGCGGTGATGCTCGTCTGCCTCGGACCTATGTGACGCCACATACCCCACTTGTGCGCCGCCATGAGGAATTCATGCTTGCTGAGGTAATGCCCATCCCCCCTCCCGATCAGATTAGTGCTGCTAGAGAGGAAGTGGTCCAGTGGTTGCAAGCTCATGGGGTGTTGGTGAGGTCTGCTCAGCCTTGGATTAGATCGGTGGGTCTTTTCGAGCTTCGGGATGCTGCAGTCAGGTTTTCTCTTCTTCAGATGCTGCCCCAACCTCTAGGCAATGATCGTTTTGTGCGTTTTATGAAGCACGATGAGGGTGATTCGTTTAGAGGTGCTCAGGGTTTCCGTTAGGGACTGCTCATGTTCTTGGGGATTCCGCTCGATCTTCGCAATGAGGAGAGTATTCGGGCAGCGGTCAACACATTTGGGAAGTTTCAGCATTGGATTAGTGAGGATCCATACCTTGTGCGCACTTTGGTCTTCGCGTCTTTTCCAGAAGATATTTTAGTGCCAAGAGATGTGGTGTTCATGGATTATGCTGCCTGGGGTTGTGCCCGGGTGTCTTGGACGGTGCCTCTGTATATCCTGGGGGCCAATTTTGCTGAACAGATGCCCCAAGATGAAGACTGGATGCCCATGAATGGCAATCCCCATCCCATGCCTAGTGTTCCCTTCCCGGAGATGCCACCTTTTATTCTGCCTCCATTCCCGGCCCTGGGGTGGAATGATGTGCCACCGCCTCCGCCTGAACCTGCACATAATGAGGTGGATGAGGACAATTGGGGCAACTGGGAGGAACCTGGTGTGGAGGATCAAGAATCTGTGGTATTGAATGGCTCGGCTCAACCTAGTTCGGCTCACCAAAGTTCTGAAGCTCAACCTCAGGTGCCCCCTGCTCCTATTGTTCTCATTGATGGGGCTCCACCTGCTAATTTGAATGATCGGATGGCAGCACCGGACCTGGAGGATGCTAATAATTGGGCAATTGTGGTCTATCAACCTCCTCCTTTTGATGTCCGCACTTTGGAGCAGCCTGTGGTTCTAATTCCCTTTGGTCCCCCTCTGCCGCCTGAGATGATTTGGAGGCGCTCGTTTGAAAATCTGCTGAATGCTCCAATGGTGTTTGAGGTGCCTAAACCCCTGCTGCCTAAACCCCTGTCGCCTGTCATTTTGAACAAGAGAACCTGGGACTTTGCTTTCCAGCAGGATGCCCTTCCTTTGCTGACATGGAAGGAGTCGGTACCTGCTCGACCTGTGGCTAGAGCATTATTTGTGGATGAAGGTGACAGGGTTGTGCCTGTTGTCCCTTCTCCTCCTGAGCGTGCACCTACAAGGAGGCCACGCAAAGTTTTGGCGCCAACTCCACTTGTTGAAACTTCTGTTCGTAGGTGTACCAGAAGTTCGGCCCAGCGGGATGGGTTTAAGCCCACTTTCCATGAGCTGGTTCTGCAGCCCAAGAAGAAGCCCAAGGCCAAGCCCCTTTCTGCGGAGATGTCTGAAGACCCTGCATTTGGAGATGTTCCTCCGCCTACTCCCATCAGTCATCTGCAAGCTATTGGCAAGGAGCTGGAGATTGATGCAGCTCTTCTCACGGAGGATGCACTTATGGTGGACCCCTCTACTACTACAAATCAAGACTCCAATGAATAGTGTGCTCCTATTCTGCTGGGTTTGGCGAGCCCATAAATCTGCTTTATGTGTTTGGTTTTCTTTTTCTGATCCGGGGCTATGTAATAATGCTGGTTTGGAACTCTTATGTGCTTTTGGGCATCTGACACTGTGTGTCATGTGCATGGGTGACTTGATTTTGGTATTCCTTTATGAATAATCTCTGTAGAAACTAGAATGTCCTGTGCTGGAATGTCAGGGGTTTAAATTCTGAGGCTAGGCAAAGAGCTGTTAGACAAAAGATTGACGAAAGCCACTGTGCTATTGCTTGCCTGCAAGAAACTAAATGTGCTTCATTCGATTCCTGAATGATTAAAAGCTTTTGCCCCAAGAGATTTGACAGCTTTGCTTTCTCTCCTTCCTTGGGGGCCTCCGGTGGAATTCCAGTTGTTTGGAACTCGCCTATATTTGGTGGGACTTTATTGCAAGTCCAACAATTTGCAGTGGTAATTGAGTTTGTTTCTAGGCACAACAATGAGCGGTGGACTCTTGTGGTGGTTTATGGACCTTGTCAGGGGGAAGCCAGGGATAATTTTGTAAACTAGTTGTATCACCTGAACATTCCTGTGGATGAGAATTGGCTGTTACTGGGGGATTTTAATTTCTTACGATCTATGGATAACAGGAATCTACCTGGTGGTGATTTGAATGACATGTTCATCTTTAATGAGATAATTGGACACCTCGGCCTTTTGGAGTTGCCCATCAAAGGCAGGTCCTACACTTGGTCCAATATGCAGGATGATGCAGTCCTTGAGCAGCTTGACTGGTTCTTCACTTCTGTTGATTGGATCTCTGATTATCCCATGACTGAGGTGCTACCTCTTGCCAGAACTGCTTCTGACCATGTGCCTTGTATGGTTACAATTAAAACTTCTATTCCAAAGTCTAATATCTTTAGGTTTGAGAATTATTGGTTGGAGTTGGAGGGTTTTATGGACTGTGTTGATTCCTCATGGCAGAAACAATCCAGAAAGGGCCATATTACTGCCAGGATAGCTGACAAATTTAAGTCCTTGAGAATGTGTCTCAAAATGTGGCAGAAGATCATTTCTAAACTGAAAACTCTAATTTGTAAATGCAATAGTGTTATCCTGCTCTTGGATGAGCTTGAGGAATATAGAACACTCTACAGACAGGAATCAAATTTCAGGATTGTGGTTAAATACCATGTTGAGAAATTTCTCCACCTTCAATGTTTCTATTGGAGGAAAAGATGTACTATCAGATACATCAAAGTGGGTGGTGAGAACACCAAGTTCTTTCATGCTATGGCCACGGAGAGATACCGAAGAAATTCTATTGCTAGCTTAAAACTGCCTGATGGTACGGTGGTGACTGATCATTCCCAAATGGAGGGTATTATCTGGGATTGTTTTAAGAACAGAATGGGTTCTTCCAGGGGAATTAACATGGGCTTTGATCTTTCTTCCCTTATTGAACCAGTTGTGGGATTGGATGTTCTCACTAAGCCTTTTGAGAAGGAGGAAATGGACTTGATTGTCAAGCACATGCCAGTTGATAAAGCTCCAGGTCCAGATGGTTTTAATGGTCTTTTCTTCAAAAGGTGCTGGCACATAATTTCTTAGGATTTATATGAACTGGCCCAGGCTTTCTTTCAGGGTACTGCTCATCTGGAGAATATCAATGACTCTTACATAACTTTGGTGCCCAAGAAGCCCTCCCCTGAGGAGGTGGGTGACTACAGACCTATCTCTTTAACAGGAATGGGTATTAAGTTCTTGTCTAAGATGGCAGCCAATAGGTTTCAAGAGGTGATTATGCAGTGTGTTCACAAGAACCAATATGGTTTCATAAAAAGTAGAACAATTCAGGATTGTGTTGGGTGGACCTTTGAGTATTTGCACCAGTGCCACTAGTCCAAGAAACCTATTGTGATTCTAAAGTTGGATTTTGAAAAGGCTTTTGACTCCCTTGAGCATGAGGCCATTGTGCAAATTTTGAGATATAAGGGCTTTAATGAGAAGTGGATCCTTTGGATGAAGCAACTTCTCTCCACAGGTACCTCCTCTGTTCTGCTTAATAGTGTCCCTGGTAGGAAGTTCAGGTGCAAAAAGGGTGTCAGACAGGGTGATCCAGTCTCTCCTCTCCTTTTTGTCCTAGTTGCTGATCTCTTGCAGACTGTAATTAATGACATGTTCAGAAGGGGCATTCTTCAGTTACCTATTCCTTGTCACGATCAGGATTACCCTGTGATTCAGTATGCTGATGATACTCTTATTATGTTGCCTGCTGACAAGGACCATCTTCTAGCTCTCAAGGATATGCTCAGGATCTTCTCTGAGTCCACTGGTCTGGATGTGAACTATCACAAATCCTTTATTATTCCCATCAATGTGGACACTGCTATCATGGCTGAATTAGCTTCTGCATTTGGCTGCCAGATTGGGAAAATGCCTTTTACCTACCTTGGGTTGCCAGTGGGAACTACAAGGCCTAAAATGCTGGATTTTATGCCACTGGTTGATTGCATGGAGAGGAGAATGACAGCTTGTTCATCTTTTCTGAATCAGGGGGAAAGGCTACAGTTCCTTAACTCTGCTCTATCATCTATGCCCATTTTCTTCTTGTGCAGTTTGGCTGTCCCAGCTGGAATTCTTAAACAATTGGAAAGAATCCAGAGACAATGCCTCTGGAGGAGGAATAGGGGTCAGCCTGCCCCCTCCCTAGCTGCGTGGGACCTTATTTGCAGGCCAAAAAACAGGGGAGGTCTTGGCATTCTCAACCTTGGTTCCCAGAACGTTGCACTTTTGATCAAACATGCCAATAATTTCCTTAATAAAAAGGATCTCCCTTGGGTTTCTTTAATTTGGGATACCTACTACCATAATAGGGTCCCTCAGGGAACTTCGGATTGTGGCTCATTCTGGTGGAAGGATATTTGCAAGGTCATGCATCATTTTAGGGAGTGTGCTTGGGTTCAGATTAATGCAGGGAACACTGCCCTCATGTGGTCAGATAACTTGCAGTTTGATGGTCAGGTGTCTAGCCTTCAGCTCAGATTTCCCAGGCTCTATTCCTATGTTAAGGACCCCTAGGTTACTGTTATGGAGTTCTTGGGCTCTCAGGACATTTTCCAGCACTTCCACCTTCCTTTGTCCAGCCAGGCTTTTGATGAACTGACTATTCTCCAGTCCATGTTGGGTGGCCTTATTAGAGCACCTGGGTCCAAGGATATCTGGTTTTGGAAGGGCACTGCCAAGGGATACTCACCAAAGTTGTTTTACTCACATACTTTTGTCTCAGCATCTTTCAACCCTTTGACGGCTTGGATCTGGAAGTCCTCTTGTACAATGAAAATCAAAGTATTTGCTTGGATGCTTATTATGGACAGGTGGAACACCAAGGACATGGTGGATAGGAGTCATTGGCATTTGGAGGATGGAGTGAGCTGTGTCCTTTGCCCTTTGCAGACTAGGGAAACAAGGGATCATTTGTTCTTCAATTGCAACTTTAGTGTCAGAATTTGGAACTATCTGCAAATTGATTGGTCTTCTGGTGACTCCATGGCTCATTTGGTTCTTAATGCTACCAGGAGTTTTAGGAAGCCCTTCTTGACTCAAGTGGTGTTTATTGCTTGCTGGAATATCTGGATCATCAGGAATGCTAAGGTCTTCAGGCATGAGAGTGCTAGATTTAATAAATGGAGATCTGCTTTCATCCATGACATCAGCTTAATGCAATATAGAGTGAAAGCTGCCTACAAAGATGATCTTCTACGCTGGATTTCATTCGTGCCACCTTGAGGCCATTAATATGTTTCTTCTAACTTGTTTTTCTCCTTCTTCCCCTAGATTCTTTGATTACCTCTTGTAATCCCCCTTTGGTACTTGTACTGTATGTCTTTTCTCAATAAAGTTTTGATATGCTGTGGAGGTTTCCCCTACAGTTCCCAGTCAAAAAAATAATTGTAAAACATTCCAAATTGAAAATTTGGGATGTTACAATATATGTATGTACACGTTCGCGACCAGAATTACAACGCTACGTACGCTTTGACCAGGTGGGTCCCGACTGTCAGGCACTTCCTTGCGTGTGAAGATGTAGCTGGTGGGTCCCAGCAGTCAGGGGGCGAATCTTTTTTTTTGCCAGACACACTTCCTTGCGTCCGAAGGTGTAGCTGGTGGGTCTGCAGTCAGGGGGCAAACGTTTTTTCGCGAAATACGGTGGCCCGTCCGGTGGGTCCCCGCTGTCAGGTGGAGGAATAATTATTTTGTGCGTAATGAGGAGGCAGTTCCTTGCTGCGGCCGTGGACCCAGCTGTCAGCGTCTCCACGCACAGTACTCTTCTGATGGAAGTCGGTCGTTGACCACATTGACCACGCCGCGCCGAGAGCACCATGGCGGTGGACGACGGCGAGGCCTAGGAAGGGGACGACACGGAGGCAGGGAAGACTCGGCAATTGTTTCCCACGCGGAGGAGTGTACGACTGTACGAGGGATAACTGGTTCGTCTGCCGTCGCCGGAGAATAACAGCAGGTGTGGGTGAGTAGAGGGATGGCTAGGCCAGCGATGGGAGTACGGTGGGGCGGTGAGGCCTGCGCGGCAGCATAGCCGGCCGTGGGGAGGAGGGAGCAGGCAGTCTCGCCGGCGCTTGTTTGAGCGGCTGGAGCAGGAAGAGAAGAGATTGAAGAAGCACGACGGCCGTTGGATGGACATCCAACAGTCAGTTCTTGTGCGTCAACCTATTTTTTAGGAAAGCCTCAAATCTGTGGAAAACAACATACAGCCCATCTGCCATTATTTCTAATAATTTACAGCCCATTTGCTAATTCTTAAGGTTTTTTTTGGAGCCCATATTCTCCACGCATAAAATCCAACAAATTCTCCACGCATAAAAATTAATGTAATTTAAAATCTTGAAATGAAAAAAAATATATTTGAAACTAATTGCCGGTTTGATGTGTTTTAAAAATGTACAACCCATTTCTCATTACTGATGGGCCATTTTCTCGGCCAGCCGAATGATAGCTCTCCTCGTCTTGAAAGATTTACAGCCCAACAGGCCTGACAAAGCGACTTACTTGGCAAATCACAAAAAAACTGGGCTGTGGCCGTGGACCCAGCTGTCAGCCTCTCCACGTACAGTACTCTTCCGATGGAAGTCATTCCATGACCATGTTGACCACGCCACGCGGAGAGCACCACGGTGCTGGACGACGACGAGGCCTAGGAAGGGGACGACGCGGAGCCGGGGAAGACGTGGCAGTGGAAGCCCGCGCGGAGAGGAGTACGAGGGTTCACTGGTTCGGCTGCGATGTGAGGCTGCCGTCGCCATAGGGCCTAGCCAGCGGTGGGAATAGTAGGGGGCGGTGAGGCCTCCATGGCAGCATAGCCAGCCACGGGAGACAGGAGCATGCGGCACGATCGGCGCTGCTTTTGGCGGCTGGAGCAAGTAGACCAGAGGTTGAAGAAGCACTACGGCCGTTGGATGGACATCGTACGATCACTGGAGCTAGAATCGTTCATATTGACTAAGTTGAGAAAGCCCTTCGTCCCTGTCAACTTAGTAGGCCCACAAGACAGCCTCCCACCAAGGTGGGTCCCAGCTAGCCGGGGGAGTATTCATTTTTTTGTGCGTAATAAGGAGGCACTTCCGGTGGGTCCGAGCTGACAGCGGGGGGAAGGTTTTTTTTGCGAAATATGGTGGCCCGTCCGGTGGGTCCCAACAGTCAGGGGGAAATGATTTTTCTCGCAAAATACTGGTGGCCCGTCCGGTGGTCCCCGCTGTCAGGTGGATGAATAATTATTTTCCGCGTAATAAGGAGGCACTTCCTTGCGGCTGCCGTGTACCCAGCTGTCAGCCTCTCCACGTACAGTACGCTTCCGATGGAAGTCGATCATTGACCCAATTGACCACGCCGCGCGGAGAGAACCACAGCGGTGGACAATGGCGAGGCCTAGGAAGGGGACGAGGCAGAGCTGGGCCACGGGAGGCAGGAGCAGGCGGCACGACCTGCGCTGCTTTGGGCAGCTGGAGCAAGAAGGCCAGAGGTTGAAGAAGCACTATGGCCGTTGGATGGACATCATACGGTCACTGGAGTATTGACTAAGGTGACAAAGCCCTCCGTCCCCGTCAACTTAGTAGGCCCACAAGTCAGCCCAACAATATGATGGGTCCTAGCTAGCAGGGGGGTATTCATTTTTTTGGGCATAATAAGGAGGCACTTCCTTGCGTGCGAAGATATAGCTGGTGGGTCCGACGTTAGCGGGGATGGGGGGACGTTTTTTTTCGCAAAATAAAGAGGTCCTTCCTGTGGGTCCTAGCTGTCAGGTGGAGGAATCATTATTTTGCATGTAATAAGGAGGCATTTCCTTGCGTGCTGCTGTGGACCCAGCTGTTAGCCTCTCCACGTACAGTCCACTTCAGATGGATGTCGTTCATTGACCACGTTGACCAGGCCACGCTGAGAGCACCAGGGAGGTGGACGACGGCGAGGCCTAGGAAGGGAATGACACGAAGCCAGGGAATACTCGGCAGTTGTTTCCCACGCGGAGGAGTACGAGGGTTTACTGGTTCGTCTGCCATCGCCAGAGAATAACAACATGTGTCGGTGAGTAGAGGGATGGCTAGGCCAGCGATGGGAGTACGGTGGGGCCATGAGGCCTGCGCGGCAACATAGCCGGCCGCGGGAGGAGGGAGAAGGCAGTCCCGCCGGCGCTTGTTTGAGCGGCTGGAGCATGAAGAGCAGAGATTGGAGAAGCACGACAGCCGTTGGATGGACATCCAACAGTCACTGCTCTCGTGTGTTGACTAAGTTGACAGGGCGTTGCGTGTGCGTCAACCCTTTTTTTATGAAAGCATACGCGTCAACCTGTAGTAGGCACACAAGTCAGCCTCCAATCTGTGGAAAACAACATACAACCCATCTACCATTATTTCTAATAATGTACAACCCATTTGCTAATTCTTAAGATTTTTTGGAGCCCATCTTCTTTTTGTTAGCATTACACCCCATATTGTGGCCACGGTTAAAAAGTATACGAAATTTTGCATATTTCGGTGCGGTCAACTGTTTTTAATCCAGAAATATCGATTCACATTCAAACTATTTTGAAAAATAATTTATATAAATATAAAATCCAAATAATTGTCCACGCATAAAAATCAATGGAATTTAAGATCTTGTAATGAAAAAAATTTGAAACTAACTCCCGGTTTGATGTGTTTTAGAAAATGTACAGGCCATTTCTGGGCAAACCGAATGAAACTCTCATCGTCTTGAAATATTTGCAACCCAGCAGGGCCGATAAAGCAAGTAGGCCCTGTTTGGGTATTTATTTTAAAAAATAGAACTGGGCTAGCCATTTTCAGCAAGAAAAAACACAACTGGGCCCATGATGTGGTAAACATAAATAAAACCCTGGCTAGACGGGCCACAACCCCCGCACAGCCCCGTTGTTACCCTGATCCGTCGCTAAAACTAGTATAAATAACAACTGCTTGTTCCTAAAAAAACTGTGCGACTTGCTGGGTCCCTCGTGTCAGCTGCTCGTAGTGTAATTCTCTCGTTTATTGACTACGTTGACAATGGCGTGAGCCCCAGATGTCCAACCATTAGGATGAACCATATTTTTGGGCTTGTACTATAGAGGCACTTGCTTGCGTACTGCCATGACGCTGGTGGGTCCCTACTGTCATCCTCTCCACGTACAGTCATCTCCTTGCTCCTCTCTGTTGTTGACGATGTTGACAACGCAAGAGGGCGGCCCACCGCACACGGCGAGCGAACCAAGGCCGCAAGGCGGAGGACAACGGCGAGGCCTCGGACGGAACGAACAGGAGCCGTTGAAGATGCGTCGGTCCAGTCGCAGGCGAAGGGGAGTACGAGGGTTGACTGGTTCGGGCGCGGGTGCGTGTTGGGGCTGACGTCGCCGGAGAATAACAGGACGTGTGGGGGAATAGAGGGAGGGACTGGCCAACATTGGAGGATACGTACGGTAGGGCGGCGGAGGCCCAGCCAGCCATGGGAGGCGGGAGCAGGCGGAGCCGACGGGGTGGTTTGGTTTGGGCGGCTGGAGGAAGAAGACAAGAGATAGAAGGTACACGGCAGATGTTGGATGTCAATCCAACGGCTGGTAGGCAGAATCGTTTGTTGACTCGCTAGTAAGTCGACACCACCTTGGATAGGCTATTTCCTCTATCACGGTCATGCAGCCTTTCCTATGAAAATTTACAGCCCATTTGATGTGCTAGTTCGAAATAAGTTTGTGGGTGCTGGTGGGGGCTAATCACTTGGCTTCTGTAATGCACAGTGAGCTCAAGCAGCCGGCGAGAGTGATGTTATTTCCCTTGGTTGGGATTTGTTACAATATTTCACTCTAAATTAAACGAATGACAAGCCATTTGCCTTGTTTCAAAGAAAATATGACAGTCACAGCCGAGTTGAAAAGGGCAGGAACATCTAACTCCAACTTACAAACTGTACAAAAGCACAAGGGTTGATTGTTCATCAGGTTTACAAAAAAACCAGATTGAAAAGGGCAACAACATCTAACTCCAGCACTGTTTTCGGCAGTCACAGTCAAATGGATCGGTCAGGTCCATAGAATGAACATCCTGGGTCGTAAAATTTACTGGATTATGACCACAATATGTTGTAAAGAGAAGCCCGACACGTTCAGAAGCTCTTTTGCCCACCTGAAACTCCTTTTTTTGCTCTTCGACATACCCATCCGTCAAAACCATGCTGCTGATAAACTTAGGCCTGATGGACAATAGTAACCTCGCATTTAGCAGGAAGAATGTGACAAATCTTGTGTTTGCATGGTTGGCTACATATCATTCTAGCGTTATTGTCTTCAATCGAATCTCATGAGAAGTGAGAAAATCCCGATGCTTACGAATCCACCGATTGGTTATAACTTTCTTACCCCGTCCTGTTGCCTAAATAGACATGAAGATTGAAAATAGTTAAGGTCTAAAATAAGAGTGTCGAAGGAGCAACAGCTGAATGGTTAATTCTAGTACACTATATGCGGGCTTCCAATGTGCGTGAAATTGTCACCTTTATATACAACTTCTCTAGACATGGAAAGCATTGCAGCAAGCCAATAATCTTGTTCAGATCAAAACTAT
Source organism: Triticum aestivum (assembly GCF_018294505.1). Lineage (NCBI taxonomy): Eukaryota > Viridiplantae > Streptophyta > Magnoliopsida > Poales > Poaceae > Triticum > Triticum aestivum. The sequence continues at coordinate 493,922,014 of NC_057802.1, read as the reverse complement.
TCATTTGGATATATAAGATCTTGACAGAATCCAGCACCATTGATAGGCCATCCATGGAGAAACTCTTCATTGAGCATAGAACATAATATTAGTACAAAATGTGTACTCCAAGATGATATATAAATTATGCGCAGAAATTTAAAATGCGGCTTATGGTTACAAGTGTAGATGATAATATAAAGTACCTGAAGAACTGTGGAGCCAAACACCATATTGAAATGAGCACAGAGATCATGTATTACACCCAAGGTCTCCAGTTTAGGCGCAGAGAGGACGGCTATTTGCAACGGTGAATAACTAGAATCAAGGATCAACCTTTGAAGTGAAGGGGCATCTTGGATGATGAGCTGCCTTCTGTCAAAAGAAATTCCAATTCTTACAAGCTTAGGCGACTTTATTTGGAGACAACCAATTCTAACTGTGAAAATAAGCACCAAGCACTCCAGCGCAGGGCAACTGGAGTGGATGATGCTGTGCAATGAGGCCTCCGATATACGAACCCGCACAAGTGAAAGTTTCTTGAGAAATGGGAGTCGAAGGTTTAGTACCAGATTGTCTGGTAGGTAGCACAGTGCAAAGGTGGCGGTGTGGAGAGAGGAGGAAAACCGCGAGATGGACATCGGTGCTGAGGGCACAAGTTCATGGCGTTCGGTATGTGGTATGTGATTTCCAGGGGAATAGTAGAACTAAAGTAGCTATAGTTCTGTGAATTCAGGTGATTTCAGCCAGGCGTCCACCATACACGGCATGGTATGCTTGCTCAGGTAGCATGACGGGATGCAGATGCTTTGAACGGAGCCCTGGTGGGAGGAGATGATGGCTCTGGGGATTTCAAAATCATTGAAGAGAGATAGCTGATGACAGTCGAGATTAAGGGGCACGGCGCGCCATAGAGGGCGCCACCGAATTGAGAGGACTTGGGTGCGACATTAATCCTTGGTGGGGAGAAGCAAGATGATCTCCCCAAGGACGGCGTCCGGGAGATCGCTGATGCGGTCCACCCGAGATTCTACGGGTTCCTGGGATCCAGTGGGGGCGGGGTCGCCGCTTCTCCCCGCGCTGCCTGGTGTGGGATCTACAAAAGGCGTCGCCATTGGCGGGAGCCTCATCTTCTTGGCGCTGGGGCCAGCCGACTCCATTTTGCTCGAGGGCGTCGCATCGCGCTCACGGATTTGAGCAGAGTTACGAATGACGAGCCTAGTTGTAGTGCGAGCGAAGAAGAAGGGGAGCTGGGGGTTTTCTGTAGGAGTGAGGAAGAAGGGGAGCTGGGGTTTTCTGTAGGAGTGAGGTGAGGAATTTGGGGGTACGAGTGGAGCGAGCTGACGTGAGGTGGGTGGGAGCGAGGAGGAAGAAGAGCAGCCAGGTTTTTGGGGGGGGGGGCGGTGTGCTGGGTGTGGGTAGCGCCTCTCATTCAGTAAATATATGGGCTTTTGAATTGATTTTACTATTTACTAGTGTGGATGGGCTGTTTTGTCTTGGGCCCCGAGAAACAATTACTACTAGTACAGTGGAGACACTCTACAGCTACCCAGAAAAAAAATTACTACTAGTAGAGTGGAGACACTCTACCGCTTCTAGCTCCTCCTAGGTCATTGAAACGTCTCCATCTACTGAATGTCGTTATACTTTTGTTCACCGACATGCGGGCCATGCATCGCGCGGGCCCAAATGCCATCCACCAAATTAGAAGGCAGTATGCAGGCGGAGAGTCACCCCGGTCGTAGCGCGGCACTAACGATCCGTCGTATCACAAAACCCCACCTCCCCGCAGTCTAAGTTTGATGGACGAAGCAACCATCATTTCACTCTTTGCTGAATCCCCTTCTCCCTCACCGTCTTCAAGAAAGGCAACACTCACATCTGCCACTGTTCTTCTCTCCCAACGAAGGGAAGGTAAGCGGATCCGTGATGTTGGTATATTTTTGTTTAGAGAAAAAAAAGAACTTTTGCAAAGCAGTAGCCGATCCTCACTCTCTTTTTGTTTCATTGTCATTGCGATTGTGTTTTCCTTTCAGTGGTCTCCTAGTATTCATCAGTTTCATGGTGGACCAAGGAGAACCAGGCAAAGATCTGCCGATATTGGAGCAAACGCGGGAGGCTGATCCCCACGATACAGAGAGCTCCAAGAAGATGGAGGCAACCACCGAGCCGACCCCAGATATGCTCACGGCCACTACTGAGATGGTCAACGCCCCGTTTGAGGTTACAGGCCCCGTGGCACTGCAGGAGCAGTTTTCCCCCTTCGAGGATGTGTCCCCCCCCCCATTGAGCTGCCCAAGGTGATTTCCTTCTTTGCCGATCTCGATTGTGGTTTTTCGTCTAAGTATGTGGTGATTTTTTTAGAAAAGGAAGTATGTGGTGATTAATAATGCAAAATTTTATTAGCTTCGATGCCATGCTATACATAGTGGTTTAAATAACTTGTGTTTCTTATACTGAAAAGTAATTCCGAATTTGTTTCTGTTTAATTAGAGCCCTGATGCATACAAGGATTGTGTGGTTGTGCATGTCACTCGCTATGAGGCGGACGACCTGAATATACGCACTGGGAAAACAGAGTTCTTAGGCTGTTGGATCCTAGAAGCCATTTGCGGTTATACCAATGAAGAGGTGTATTCCAGCCTCACTGTTGTCAGGTGTGTTATCCAGGGTGTACTGAAGCACAAGAAGTTCAAAGCTACTCCTTTGTTTGTGAGGCATACTGTTCTTGTCAAGCTTACGCAGGAAGATGACGTGGCATGCCTCCACAAACAAGTTTATCAGTGGCAAGGCCACAAGGTTGTCTTCATGAAGGTTCACAGGATTGAGCTGCTGCGGGACGTCCTCGATGATGTTCATGGCAAGGTCCGTCTTGTGTCCAGCCCAAATTAGATCGAGGCATGAAATAGTTGCCGCAGCTAGTGTTTAATAGTAGTTTGGACTGTGTCTAATTATCCGAACCTTGCCTGTTATCGACCCCTCTGGGGCTAGTACTCTGTTTGAATCCGTCTATGGGAACTGCTGCTACTTTTGTGTGCCGTGAATCATGTGAGAACCATCATAATTGTTGCCGAAACAGATGCGTCCTCACTAGTTTTTTCATGAATATGGCATGGTAAGACATAAGTTGTCACGGGTTTATCATACGAGCAGTGTGTGTTTTGATGAAATAGAGCACTCGTTCGAGAACCGTGCACCGACGTATACATAAGTACTTGTAAACACTGTTGGTGCTACCCCACTTGTAAGCAGTTGTGCAAAACACGGCACATTGGCTTAGCTCGCTTCAACACTAGGCTATCGACCAGCTAACAATCAACAATCTGCTGTCTAACATATAAGCAACTATGTATCTTGTTATAGTGATTCATGTAGTTAACTGAGGCCACAATATAATAAATTTCAAACATTCACATGCTAGTCCAGCGCTCATGTGGAACACTCACATTAAACTCGTCTTCATAAAAAACTTGAAAAGCATAAGTTAAGCAAGTTTTATACATCTCAATGATTCATAGAACATAACAAACATATACTAGTTCACAACAAAAGACAAAGTTGTGAGAAGGTTTACAAATCAGGAAAAAACAAGCAAGGCTTCTCTGAGCAAAGGGCCTCCCGGCAGGCTTAAATTTCCTGGAGTTCACTCTGGTTTTTTCTTGTTGCCACCATCCAGGGTTAGGTTCTCTCATTCCAGAATAACCAATTATAATTGTGGTCTCGGCTGGAATGCTGAACTGAACCATGCAGTGTACTGACCAGGTGAAATGCTTGTGCATTCCACTAAATTTAAGCACCGCTATTTGCAGAAATAAGCAGACCACAATGCCTCTTGTCCGCGCACCTGTCCAAAAAACCGCCGTGCAGCCGTGTCAGCTAGTCCTCGGTCCATGGATGAACTGGTAGAAAGTGCATTCCGGACTAGGATGCAGTTGGTTTCGCTCGTCCCTGCACTGCAATCATGAAGTAAAACGTACGAATCAACTTCTTTTAGATTGCGTTGGTCATTCTACCTTAGTTACTACCAATGTAGGGATACCTTGAAGACGGGAGGTTAGACGACGGCAACGAGGGATAGCCATCTCATTTTGCGCAGTTGTACTAAAACTGAGGTGTGTGCTTTTGATTGTGCGGATAGAAACGATACGGAGACAGACATCCCGAAACAATATGGAGACAGACATCCCTGTTTGCGCCAATACAAAATACGGTTATTTAAACAGTGACAGATATTACTACTTTCCCCCGTTTCCTCTTAGAACCAAGTCCTAGATTCATGCTTCAACTTTCCCACTTTCTTCCCTGTTTGAACCAACGCTTTGACTCGACTGTATGAACTAGCTTTACTTCTAATAATAGTAGAAGTCTTGGTGGCTTTGGAACAACGGACGGAAGTAGAAAAGGATCCACACGAAGGGAGCTGGGGCATTAGAGCAAGGCAGGTTTCGAATGAATATATACCGGAGAGTCGTCGGCATGTGGAAAAGACGGCGTCGGGAGGCCGCATCTTGGCCACAATACCACAGGGAGGAAGAATGGGTCGGAGGCCCTCCCGAGCCGGCGCTCTCTCGGAGAGAACGACACGGCCGCCGATCGAGACGCGCGGGCAGCCGTTGGTCTCCTCCCTCGCCGCCGACGACAGTGTGAACGATGCACCTACACCCCTACCCCGGTCGAGGTTGTCCGGCCGGATTTGTGACTAGCCGTGAGCTGAGAGAGAGTGTGGCCCCCTATGTGTTGCTTAGATCTGGAGAGCATGAGAGAGTGAACGAGAGGAACCCTATTAAAGCAAGCGCTAAGGCTCCTGCTTTTATATATAGTGGAGTGATTTTGTTGTACCAGCTTCAAAAAAATGCGCTCCTACGTGTACCCGCGAGTGGGTGTGATAGAACTAGTGCGTGCGTGCACCGCTTCTCTTCGTTAGAGTACAATATACTATGCCCAAAGAACGTTCGCCGCAAGAGTAATAGTATAAGTGTGTGACGTGTGAGCTAAAATAAAATGTGCGCGCCGTCTTTTGTTTTTTAGAAGTTCCGAGGGTAGGGTGTGAAGAGCACATATGTGCCTGACATCTACCTGCAGATAGACGGTGGGTGCAACATGCCAGTCTGCGAGAGGACTCGGGAGAGTCGTGCCTCGTGAGGGTGCGTGTGCGTGAGAGAGAGGGTGGCACGTATCAATGCAATGCATGTGTCCGTAAATCATTATCCGACAAACGTTCGCCACAAGCCTTTTCCGACGAACGCCGTAAGAACCGTTAGATCGGCATCCGACAGTGTCAGTTTTTCCATGTCATTTAACAGAACAGCCACTCCTCCTACACACAAATCTTCCACGTGAGTGTTAGCAACTGTCGTATGCTCCCTCCGTTCCGAAATGCAGTGCATATAGCTTTATTGAAAATTCGAACCTCGCAAACTTTTACCGAGTTTTCGTGTACCAAATTGCACATGTAGAATACCATGTATATATCATTTCATTCATCTTTGAGAGGTAACTATAAAGATGGGTGAGGAGTCTACAAAGAAAGACCATCGTATCACCCGCAGCAATTTCAAGCATCCTTTAGTGTCGAGGAATATCATAGGAACTCTATATGATATGATTTTTATAGGATATTTTTCCTTTAGAGCCAATTGGTTCATAGGAATAGATTCATATACTCCACATTTCAAAGGAAATAAACATGATATCATTTCTATAGCTTTAGAGCCACTTGGTTCATATGAATGGATTCCTATACTCCCTTAATTTCAAAGGAAAATAAACATTAGCGTATATTCAATAGAAAGTTCCTATGATATGAACCAAATTACATCTCTTTCTAATCCCTCCTCATAGGAATTGAGATACATGTCATCTCTAGATTCAATAGAAAAGTTCCTATGATGTGAACCAAATGACATCTCTTTTCCAATCCCTACTCATAGGAATTGAGATGCTCCATGTCATCTCTTTCCCTACAACTTCCATGTATACATCTTCTATTCCTAAATAGATAGTACAACCCACTAGTAGCTTTTTTCCAAAACATGCAACTATGGCACAAGAACTATATAGTGTGCCAATAACTTTGAAAGATGGTCGCTGGATGAAGCTAACCCGACAGTGCAGAGATAGGCAAATCCGAGCACTACTGGCCGTTGGATATCATCAACATTCCACCAGATCTGCCACATGTACAATTTAGAAGACTCCATGGTTGAACTTAAGCATAATGCACAAACCTCAAAACACAAGCACTTCTCCTTTGTTCTAGAATCTTCTGTATCATAATTGATTATTTTTTCTAAATGAATTGCCATTATTTGTTTTTTACTTTATGATTTACAATGCACAACCCCATGAATCTTAACATTTTTATAAAACTAATTGATTTTGAATGAGATGAACTATAAGAACTAAACGAACATCTACATCATGCATATATGACTCAAAGCTTTACATGCTATAGTGTGTATTTATTCATAATTTGGTTTCGAAAATCTCATGCGTTCAATACATGTGTACCTTACTAGTTTTGAGTAGAGAAGCAAATTTCACGTGGCCCCGGGTATATCAAAATGCAGGGCCCATGCATCATTTCCTTTCGGTCGAACCTACGTCCACAATTTTTTGTACGTACTATATCTCCACTGGTCCCCGAACCCAAAATGCTGCCTCGTTCCCGTAAAACCAAGCGGCCCACACATATTTAAGGCGTCGACTCGAACCCGTTTACTACGACGTGGCCCCGCACGCCGTAGTACTCCTACAAACCCTACCGCCGCACTCATCATCGGTTTTCTTCAAGAGGACGAGGGAGAAGCGGATTTGTAGTGGAGGCGCTTTAAAAAAAAGGATCTGTAGTGGAGACCCCTACCCTAGGGTGCCCTAGGTAGCTACCGCACGCATCATTGTTTTCTCTTTTCTTTATGCTCTTGCGCCCTAGAGTGAAATGACGGTTGCTTCGTCCGTCCAACTTAATGCGGGAAAGGTCGGGCTTTGTGATTTGACCCCTCATCACTCATTTTCTACTACTGCGGCGCTACGACCGGGGTGCCTCCAATTCCAACCGCTGCTCCAAGCTATAATTTGGTGCATCACACGTGGAACAAGACAGTGGATGAGCCACATGTCGGCCAAAGGGGTCCTGTTAAGTGTGTCACCATTTCATGTGCGGACTGACCCTGCTTGAGTTGCTACGCCAACACGACAGGAGCAGCTTACCACTTAGTTTTGCTCCTTGGTGAATCCCGACTATATTGATCTAAAAAGATACGTGCTGAACTACCCTCTTCGTCTCGGTTTTTTTATTTTTAGGCGTCTCGGTTTATAGGGCCTGCACGTAGTTCTAGGTCATCCATTTGACTAACTAAATATGAGTTACTATGTCACAAAAAGTATATCATTGGCTTCTTAAGCGGATGTAGTTGTATTTAAAAGTCGAGGGCGGGGCTTTTCCTGCGCGGTAGGCGGGGCAGTTCCGCCTAGTCGGTTCGACAGAGACGCGAGAAGACGAGGGAGTAGGCTGCTCCAAACGTAGGGTTGTGTGATTTGACAGCGAGTTACTGCTGGACAGGTGGGGCCCCGTGATTTGACATGCCATTATCATTTTAACTGCGGCGCTACGACCGGCGTGAGTCTCCCGATTCCTGAGCACCTCCATACAGGTGCCTCTCCCAATGCTCCACCATGTAGTAGAGGCTCGCTCTTGCATGAGAGCCCACTTCTCCACTTTTTCCTTGCCTCTCTTTCCTCCACATATGCAAAAATGCCATGTAAAGCGCACTATTGTACTTACTTTTACTTGCTCCTACAGGTGCTTAAGCTTGCCACATAGGCATACAGTCTGATGTGGCAAGTTAATCAAGAAGAGAGAGACTAGTTTGGTGACCCAAGGAAGAAACGGTGCTAAGCGCGTGTACCTAGGTGAAAAGACAATTTTGAGTCTATAGCTAATTAAATGAAGCAAACTTAGCAACACCATTTCATTGGAAGAGGTCACTCCTTGGCAAATGCAATAAATACTAGTACTCCCTGTGTCCCATAATATAAGAACGTTTTTGGCACTACACTAGTGTAAAAAAATTTCTTATATTATGGGACGGAGGGAGTATGAAGAAAGAGTTAGAGAGGAGTAAAAAAATACACTTATAGCCAACCGTATAGCCAACCTTGTTATAGTATGAGTGACTAAGTGATGACTATGTATGACATGCCAACATCAGATAGCCTAACGCACAGTGTTAATTCTCCAAGGGCGCGACCGCGCGAGCGACGCGACGGTCGTGGTAGGCGCGACCATGATACGGGCTGCTGGCAGCCCTTGGATTTGAGATCAAACGGTCGTATGCTAAGTTGCTGAAAATTTGCAGAATAACCCTCCAGGATAGGATATTCACCCATAGGTCTAGAATCACGCCATGCAACCGTTCGATCTCAGCTCCAAGGGCTCTCGGAAGCCTGTATCATGGGAGAATGGAAAGCCACTACCCTGCCGTTCGCACGCTGGCAGTTCGCTCCTACTCGTCCCCACACGTCCTTCAATACTACGGCGGTTCGCTCCTAGTTATGCCGTCCATTCACATTACGGCAGTTCCACTAATCCTAACCCTCCTCCCAAATCCATGGCGTCCCAAATTTCCACGATCGGCGGTGAGTACAAGGTTAGAATCATCACCGGCGATGAGTTCGACGTCATCTACACCCGTTCTTCCGCGACGGTGAAAGGATTCCTTTCTCGCTTCAGACGCATGTTTGAAAACTCAGATGATGAGTGGGTCGCTGGGCTAGATGTTGAGTACACCACAGTCCTGGGACGAGAGAAGGATCTAAAGGACGAAGAGAGGAAGAAGCCCACCGTGATCCAGGTTTGCGTACATAACGTTTGCTTGGTCTACCACATATGCCATGCCGACGTTGAGTGCCGGGATTTTAAGAACTTCCTCAAGGACAAAACAGTGAAATTCGTTACTGTAGGCATTAAGAACGACAAAGAAGTCCTGGGTCGGATAGGCCTCGTTGTAGGCAACCCCTTCGACCTCCAGAAGAATCGGCTGGTGCCCTCTCGTCAGCCTTCAATGCTGACCCTGGCAGGAGCCATGGTTCATCGTTCGTACCGTAAACTGGAGAAACCTCATTAATGTTTCATCGTCATGCATGGCAGCGGAATGTACTAGATATAGACCACATCCACTACGCTACAATGGATGGCTACCTTTGTTTCAATATCTAGAAGGGTTGGATGAAGAGCAACAGACAAGTGTGCGGTTCAAGCAAAGAAGTCTCGGCCAAGAGGAAGAGGGACAAGGACGAAGTCGAGGACGTGCACGAGGACTCCGAGTAAGGTGGCAGTGTCGTTGCTCATGGTGGTTCTAAACTTCTAATGCAGTGTCTACCAGATTAGTTGCATAGTTTAATTTCAGGTGTGCTTAGTTTAATTTGAGGGTTGTGTTGTGCTGAGCCCCCAGCAGAACTATGTTATGTTTCTTCTCGTTACTTTAACTCTTCAGTATGTACATACTACTAGTATTTCTTTAATAGAATTTAGCACCCCAATTAAGCACGTACTAGCTTTTTTAATAGTACAATATGCATAATTTGGCGACGAGCGCTCTCTATATGTACCACCTTTTTTTTAATTTCAATTTTTGCTCCATGGCGCAATCCATCGATAGTACTACTGTACAAAAGTATACATTTTTTAAAAGGCTAGAGTACTATTCATCACATATATAGCCAGTTAAATTCTCAACCTAGAACGACGTGCATGCCATGTAGTAAACCGATACGGAGGAAGTATAGTAAAAATGAGGTGATTTTACCGAGCGATCGGCGGGGGAGCATGGCCTGTCATGCGGTCCCACGTGTCATGATGTACCAAGGCGATGTGCGTGTCCCTGTTGAGGCAGAAGCAATACTACGTGGTTTGAGATGATGGCGAACCGAAGTGTGAAATAATGGTTGCTTCGTCCGTCTGGGAAGATGCGGCATTGTGATTTGACGTCTCATTGCTCATTCCTGCTACTGGGACGGTACGAGTGGGGTGCGTCCCCCCTGCTGTTCTGCACTGTTATTTGGTGCTTGACACGTCGACCCGGTTGCTATATGTCCCACATGTCGGTGACAGGAAGTACAGAATTCATGAAAGGGAGTGTCGATGGAGGAGTATACTACAGAATTCATGAAAGGGAGCGACTTAGTTTTGGAAAAATCTGTCTTTACGGAGTACGTACCCACTAGGGTTTATAAGGCTCATCTAAAAAACATTCATTTTTCCGTTTGATAAGTCTCAATTCTACTATACTAGTAGTAGTACCATTACATGTTGGATTTCCAGGTGCGTTAGATCACCCAACGCAAGCAGTGTCACGAGGAAACTAACCAATGCATGTACAAGTCCATGGAAATTTAGTGGTCATTCGTGCATTCGTTCTAATTAATGCCTCGGTAAACATAACTTCTTGAGAAAAACGAGCGTACTAATTACTTGTGCAAACTACGAAATTAATTAGACCACTCAGCGTCTACCTTGGTTGGAGAGATTTTGAAATTGAGCCATAAACTGGAAAGGAGGGAGTAGTAACTTTTGTCTCGATTACTATTTGTGGCCTTGTATAGATGCAAAATGTATTTTTTTATAGTGGCCTTGTATAAGTAAATTGAGGGAGTAGTAACCAAAGTACGTAGTAGGGATGAGGAGTAAACGGAGGGAGTAGTAAAATTTTCTCCTCGTGCTGCGAGCCACCGCGCGCGTGGGCGAGGGAGCGGGCGTAAAGGCGTACAATAGTAGTAGTACTACTACTACTCGTAAGCAAGCTTCACCTCATCATGCGAGCCACCGCGCCCGTGGGCGGGGGAGACGGCGTACTAAGCAAACTTCTCCTCGTTCTGCGAGTTGACGGGACACATCAAAAGTACTCCAGTGTATAGAGCCTTGCCTCTAAGGTAGGCCCCACATGGTTTGCCACTTTTTTAATTTATCATAATGCGTCAAGTTGCAATTTGTTTGTTCACCCGTGGTAGACGATCCTCCCTCCACCAAGTGGACAACCAGTACACGTGCCAAATTACCACGTGGGCTGCCTTTTTCGTACAGAAATGAGCTCCACCGTGTACCCGCGCGGGTGTGGTTGGGAAAGAGACGGGAGTACGTGCGCCGTGCGTGCACCTCTTCTCTTCGTGCACGTCCCCCACCTACGTGGGTGTGTGTGAGAGAGATACAAACCTAGACATAATGCGACGTCCATCCCCATGCCTCCGCCCAGTCCGACCACCAGTCACCACCACTCCCCACTCCTCCTCACCTTATCTCCCATCTTTCTCCCTCCATTTTTATCTACAAGGGGCCACTATCAAAATTACAATTTGCAGATATACAAGGCCACTAACACTAATCGATGCAATATTAATGGTGTTTGCCTCGTGGTACTAGCAAAGGAGGACATTAATTATCCCTTGCATGCATGCGGGAGTTTGTAAAAAAATGCATCTTGATGTTCCGTGCAATGCACGGGCATCTTGCTAGTCCATGAAAACAACACATGGCAAAATTCCACGGTGAACGAGGGATTTGAATATGTTGGGAGGGGCTGTTTGGATCTTGCCCGGCGTAGCCAAAATATTGGTGACCCTTTTGTGCACCGGTGCCTTTGCCACCGATGAACGAGGAATGGCTCGGGTGCTCATGCTGTCATGCATCCTCCAGCGCGCACGTTGGAGACGAGCTCGCACGAGCTGTGTTTTTTTGTCCCACAACGCCGCCCGAGCCGCCCGCAGACCGACCGGCGACCCGCAAATTACGCCATCGAACTGAAGGAAATAGGCCCTAGAGGAAATAATAAAGTATTATTTATTACCTTATATCATGATAAATGTTTATTATTCATGCTAGAATTGTATTAACCGGAAACATAATACATGTGTGAATACATAGACAAACAGTGTGTCACTAGTATGCCTCTACTTGACTAGCTCGTTAATCATAGATGGTCATGTTTCCTAGCCATAGACATGAGTTGTCATTTGATTAATGGGATCACCTCATTAGGAGAATGACGTGATTGACTTGACCCATTCCGTTAGCTTAGCACCCGATCGTTTAGTATGTTGCAATTGCTTTCTTCATGACTTATACATGTTCCTATGACTATGAGATTATGCAACTCCCGTTTACCGGAGGAACACTTTGTGTGCTACCAAACGTCACAACGTAAATGGGTGATTATAAAGGTGCTCTACAGGTGTCTCCAAAGGTACTTTTTGGGTTGGCGTATTTTGAGATTAGGATTTGTCACTCCGATTGTCGGAGAGGTATCTCTGGGCCCACTCAGTAATGCACATCACTATAAGCCTTGCAAGCATTGTGACTAATGAGTTAGTTGTGGGATGATGTATTACGGAACGAGTAAAGAGACTTGCCGGTAACGAGATTGAACTAGGTATCGAGATACCGACGATCGAATCTCGGGCAAGTAACATACCGATGACAAAGGGAACAACGTATGTTGTTATGCGGTCTGACCGAAAAAGATCTTCGTAGAATATGTAGGACCAATATGAGCATCTAGGTTCCGCTATTGGTTATTGACTGGAGAGGTGTCTCGGTCATGTCTACATAGTTCTCGAACCCGTAGGGTCCGCGCGCTTAAAGTTACGATGGCAGTTATATTATGAGTTTATATGTTTTGATGTACCGAAGGTTGTTCAGAGTCCCGGATGTGATCACAGACATGACGAGGAGTCTCGAAATGGTCGAGACATAAAGATTGATATATTGGACGACTATATTCAGACACCGGAAGTGTTCCGGAGAAGTTTCGGATAAAACCGGAGTGCCGGAGGGGTTACCGGAACCCCCCCGGGGAAGTATTGGGCCTTAGTGGGCCTTGAGGGGAGAGAGAGGGCAGCAGCAAGGAGGTGGCGCGCCCCCTCCCATGAGGAGTCCGAATTGGACTAGGGGAGGGGGGCGCAGCCCCTCTTTCCCTCTCCCTCTCCCTCTCTTTCCTTCCCCCCCTCTCTTCCTAGTTGGACTAGGAAAGGGGAGTCCTACTCCTACTAGGAGGAGGACTCCCCCCCTCTCCTTGGCGCGCCCAAAGGCAGCCGGCTTCCTCCTTGCTCCTTTATATACGGGGGCAGGGGGCACCTCTAGACACACTTGATATACGATATTTTAGCCGTGTGCGGTGCCCCCCTCTACCATATTACACCTCGATAATACCGTTGCGGAGCTTAGGCGAAGCCCTGCGTCGGTGGAACATCATCATCGTCACCACACCGTCGTGCTGACGAAACTCTCCCTCAACACTCGGCTGGATCGGAGTTCGAGGGACGTCATCGAGGTGAACGTGTGCTGAACTCGGAGGTGCCGTGCGTTCGGTACTTGATCGGTCGGATCATGAAGACGTACGACTACATCAACCGCGTTGTGATAACGCTTCCGCTGTCGGTCTACGAGGGTACGTGGACAACATTCTCCCCTCTCGTTGCTATGCATCACCATGATCTTGCGTGTGCGTAGGTAAATTTTTGAAATTACTGCTTTCCCCAACAGTGGTATCAGAGCCTGGTTTTATGCATTGATGCTATGCACGAGTAGAACACAAGTGAGTTGTGGGCGATATAAGTCATACTGCTTACCAGCATGTCATACTTTGGTTCAGTGGTATTGTGAGATGAAGCGGCCCGGACCGACATTACGCGTACGCTTACGCGAGACTGGTTTCACCGTTGCGAGCACTCGTTGCTTAAAGGTGACTGGCGGGTGTCTGTCTCTCTCACTTTAGTTGAACCGAGTGTGGCTACGCCTGGTCCTTGCGAAGGTTAAAACAGCACCAACTTGACAAACTATCGTTGTGGTTTTGATGCGTAGGTAAGAACGGTTCTTGCTAAGCCCGTAGCAGCCACGTAAAACTTGCAACAACAAAGTAGAGGACGCCTAACTTGTTTTTGCAGGGCATGTTGTGAGGTGATATGGTCAAGACATGATGCTATATTTTATTGTATGAGATGATTATGTTTTGTAACCGAGTTATCGGCAACTGGTAGGAGCCATATGGTTGTCGCTTTATTGTATGCAATGCAATCGCCATGTAATTGTTTTACTTTATCACTAAGCGGTAGCGATAGTCGTAAAAGCAATAAGTTGACGAGATGACAACGATACTACGATGGAGATCAAGGTGTCGCGCCGGTGACGATGGTGATCATGACGGTGCTTCGGAGATGGAGATCACAAGCACAAGATGATGATGGCCATATCATATCACTTATATTGATTGCATGTGATGTTAATCTTTTATGCATCTTATCTTGCTTTGATTGACGGCAGCATTATAAGATGATCTCTCACTAAAATTTCAAGATAAAAAATGTTCTCCCTGAGTATGCACCGTTGCAAAAGTTCTTCGTGCTGAGACACCACGTGATGATCGGGTGTGATAGGCTCTACGTTCAAATACAACGGGTGCAAAACAGTTGCACACGCGGAATACTCAGGTTAAACTTGACGAGCCTAGCATATGCAGATATGGCCTCGGGACACCGAGACCGAAAGGTCGAGCGTGAATCATATAGTAGATATGATCAACATAGTGATGTTCACCATTGAAACTACTCCATCTCACGTGATGATCGGACATGGTTTAGTTGATTTGGATCACGTAATCACTTAGATGATGAGAGGGATGTCTATCTAAGTGGGAGTTCTTAAGTAATATGATTAATTGAACTTGAATTTATCATGAACTTAGTACCTGATAGTATCTTGCTTGTCTATGTTAATTGTAGATAAATGGCCCGTGCTGTTGTTCCGTTGAATTTTAATGCGTTCCTTGAGAAAGCTAAGTTGAAAGATGATGGTAGCAATTACACGGATTGGGTCTGTAACTTGAGGATTATCCTCATTGCTGCACAGAAGAATTACGTCCTGGAAGCACCGCTAGGTGCCAGGCCTCCTGCAAGAGCAACACCAGAAGTTATGAACGTCCGGCAGAGCAAAGCTAATGACTACTCAATAGTTTAGTGGGCCATGCTTTACGGCTTAGAATCGGGTCTTCAACGATGTTTTGAACGTCATGGAGCATATGAGATGTTCCAGGAGTTGAAGTTAATATTTCAAGCAAATGCCCGGATTGAGAGATATGAAGTCTCCAATAAGTTCTATAGCTGCAAGATGGAAGAGAATAGTTTAGTCAGTGAGCATATACTCAAAATGTCTGGGTATAATAATCACTTGATTCAACTGGGAGTTAATCTTCCGGATGATAGCGTCATTGACAGAATTCTTCAATGACTGCCACCAAGCTACAAGAGCTTCGTGATGAACTATAAGTTCGAGGGACGTCATCGAGCTGAACGTGTGCTGAACTCAGAGGTGCCGTGCGTTCGGTACTTGATCGGTCGGATCGTGAAGACGTACGACTACATCAACCGCGTTGTGATAACGCTTCCGCTGTCGGTCTACGAGGGTACGTGGACAACATTCTCCCCTCTCGTTGCTATGCATCACCATGATATTGCGTGTGCGTAGGTAAATTTTTGAAATTACTACGTTCCCCAACACCAACCGTAGCCGCACACATTATGACAGCAACTCAACCAACGGGACGAAATTCACGCAAACACGTAGACAAACCGATATTTCATATAAACAACGACGAAAATCATATAAAATACCGGATTTTCATACAAACCTGACAGATTTCATTACATTCAAATGAACTACGCGGTGCTAGTTCTGGACAGCATAGGTATATAATACCTGGCCTAAATGGTCGCCCGCCGATCGATTTGTGTTCCTCATGTCCGACAGCACGATCACCGGACTGCCGGGAGCCCCGGAGGTATATGCTTCAGCGCAAAGGACGGCTCGCTTCCCGACTGCCCGGCTGATATCATTGGCTGGAGCCGAAGATGATGGTGGCCGGCACCGGTTCAAGTTCATCACCGGCCACTACTTCGCCATGGCCGGCACTGGCTCGAGTTCATCCTAACATTCCCCTCTTCCATGGAGCCCATGCGGGGTCGACGAAGGTCCTCGCAACAAAAGGATCCGGCAAGACACATGCTGTGTACACCGGCGTCGCCTCCGCGGTGGCCTTCATGGGACCCAAGCGGCGGCGGCCTCCCGTGTTCTACTTCTCCTCGATGATGGCGGCGGACGCGGAGGCGCTGGCCACCGACTCGTCGCTCTCCGTGCACCCGGCTTCTGTCGCTGCTTGCATGGCGCGGCCGCCGGCATGGGAGTCTCGGCCATAGAAACGGGAGACGCGGTATGAGGCGGCGGCGTGGACGGCAGCAACGACGCCCGTGCGCCACTCCTCGTCGAGCTGGCCTGGAGCGGCGAGTTGCTGAACCGTGCGCCGGCTTGGGGCGGCAACTGGCTCCTTCGGGCGAGGGGAGGGAGGTGGATCAGCGAGCTGCATAGCTCGTATCCGGCGGGCTACCCAGTCGGCTTGGATGCGGAATAACTACTCTTTGTAAGCCATTGTAAGAGTGGACAAAATGGTGGAGGAGATAGGGGAGCGGCAGAGGTGTGCGATTCTCGGCCAGCGTTTGGCCTCGTTTAAATAGGAGATTAAATAGACGGCGGACGGGAGGAGCTCGGCCGGTGTTGCGTTTAACGCCGGCCCGGTCATGAACGGACGTGTGTCCAGAGTGGGTTTCTCGGCTTCCACACGGACGGGTTTCATGGAGGCGTTTGAATGCGGCACGGAGGCATGTTCAGCCGGGCGTGCCGCGAGTGGCGCCCTCGACTCTAACCTAGGGCACCGCAATGTTCTTCCATTGACGTGTGGGCTCTTTGGGTGCATGGCCTGCATGTCAGTGACCCAACGCGGGCAGCGCACAGCAGAGGAACCTTTGGTGGGCCAGTGCGGTCAGAAGCGGGCATTTCATAAACCGATGATTGTTCATTGAGTGTGACGTCATCTTTTTCATGTAGATAAGCCTACTATGTTGATAGCCCGTTCGATACGTTGTGATTCGTAAAGACCGCTGCAAACATCAATGTTCTGCTTATCACAGATAAGATTGATTAATACCCGTAACAATCCATGTCCTTGACAAAGGGTGCATGCACGTATAGGTTGAGCGTGTATCTTGCGTCGTGTGCTGTGTGCATGCAGGCGTGCGAGTGTTGCGTGCGTGCAAGGGTACGTTTCAGTGTTGCATGCATGGGTGCGTACGTGCATGTGTTCGTGAGTGCATGTGTACGTGTCAGTGTTGCACGCCAGCATGCGTGCGTGTGTACGTGTCAGTGTTGCACACCTACATGCGTGCGTGCATGTGTACATGCGGGGTGAGGCTACACGCCAGTCGACTGACTTTTTCATCTCTGGTCATTAGATTTTTCAGCCGTTGGATACAAAATCAAGGGCCTCCAGTTTATCATCAAACTTCGCCCCCCTGAGCCGCCAGTCACCAGCGGCCGAACCGCCAGCCCCCGCCGCCCGCGGCCGGCCAGCCCTCCCCGAAACCACTCCCCACCGCCGGTCCGCCGCCGCACCGGCCATCCCTCTAGCCCCCCCCCCCCCCCGCCGAGCTTTTTCTCTAGGGATCCCCACCCCACCGCCCATGAACGCCCCCCAACCGCGGGTGACTGCCAACCAGAGGTCTCACGACTTCGAATACCCACCAACCACTAATTTATTACCATTTGTGTCCTTCATATACGCGCTGACGGGTGGGCCCTATGGTAATGTGCGCTGCTGAATGTGGACCGTTTGACTGGTCAATTGATCGTGTTATCAACAAATTACAATGACCGTAAGTGTCGTCAACAAAATGTATGTGGTGACCGTGATGAGCTTATTCTGTAGTCCAGTGACCATATCGTGCTTTCGCTTCAAATACAATGACCGTAAGTGTCGTCAACAAAATACGGAGCACGCATCAAATGCAAAGTCCGTTAGTGTCATCAACAAAATATGGAGACGTATCGTGAGCTAGATACCGTTGTACTATTGTATATGCTTATTTTCTTAGTGGCCGATTGCGTGTGTGGTGTGGTGGGCACATCATTTCTAGTTGTGGTGGGTCAACATGAAGACTCATGGGTCGGTTCCATCCTGCACCACATATAGGTTGGACCGAGACGTGTTATACGAAGACCCATGTGGAGGACTCGGCGTACAACACGAAGCTACCAGAGTCGCGGAGGACTCTATCCCCACCGGTGATAAGCCGACTATATATGATTTGTAACCCTAGGCCCTTAGTATGTTATACAAGCTTGGGGGCTAGTTCTTCGATAGTATACACACACGCACAATTCCTGGTATTCACGTGTACTTTGTACACACCCCTATCACTAATATACAGTACCAGGAGTAGGCTCTTTCTTCAACTGCAAGGGTCCGATCCGAACTAGGGTAAAACTTTGCCTCGTATTACCATCCAGCCTAACAGCCAGGGATATCCTACCGAATGATATGATGAAATCATATCTGCCAACTACTAAGAGAGAGGTGTGTCGGGGGGGCAATGTGTGCGAGAGAGGCCTAAAGATAATGTGCGTGCGGGAGACACCTAGGCACATATATGTGCATATAGAGGGCTAGTAGAGACCGTGCATGTCTATATCTATACCCCTATATAGTGTGCGAATAACTTTGAAAGATGGTCATTGGATGCCAATCCGACGGTGCAGAGATGGCAAATCCGAGCACTACTGGCCGTTGGATATCATCTACATTCCACCAGATTTTGCCACATGTACAATCTAGAAGACTCCATGGTTGAACTTAAGCATAATGCACAAATCTCAAAACACAAGCACTTCTCCTTTGTTCTAGAATCTTCCATATCATAATTGCCAAAAAAAATTCTTCACGAATTGCCATTATTTGTTTTTTATGCTTTACAATGCACAATTCCATGAATCTTAAAATAGATTAGCTTCTTTATAAAAATTAATTGTTTTTGAATGAGATGAACTATAAGAATTAAACGAACATGAACATCATGCATATGTGACTCAAAGGTTATATACATGCTATAATGTGGTATTTATTCATAATTTGGTTGCCAAATCTCATGTGTGCAATGCACGTGTACCTTACTAGTATATGCATGTGAGAGAAATAGTGTTTTCCAACTGAGATTAGTGAAAAGAGTGGTAAATAGTAGACAGAAAGAGAGAGAGAGAGAAACAGAGAGAGCATGTGCGTGAGACACCCCGACACCCTGAGAGAGATTGTGAGCATGTGTGAAAGAGAAATGCCGATGCATATAAAGTGTGTGCACTTATCTGTTAGATAGAGAGAGATATAACGCGTTTGTGAGAACGGGGCGAGGCATAGTGCATCTACGTGTAAAAGGCGGTTCTACGCATTAAATTAAAATATAAATGGCATTATTATTTTTGGATGAGATCATGAATTTTGCAAATTGCGTATGGACGAAAATCGGTCTATCAGACACCCATACTCTATTGAATTATAGCTTCTGCATGTGTTTATTTCATATTATCGATCCATAGAGTGAGAGCGGTTTGAAATACAGGAAATGGATGCTTTTGTAATTCATATATAAACATTAATTAGTGCACTCCATGTTGGTAGTGTGAAGCACTTTATACATTTGTCACTCGCATGGATACATTCCAAATTGCTAGCTACCAAATAGAATACATGTCAAATTCAACATAAAGGGGGTTTCAAAGATTCGAATTCATAGGAAGTGCATTCATCTATTTGAACCCGAGATAATGGCATTTGTAAATCAGATGTGAAAGGGGGCATCAATCTTTGTTGTGAGTTTGAACATGCTATATATATTCATACGCATATCTAACTTTTTCTTGCAACCAAGGAGATTATATCTGGAACCATGCATGAACTAAGGTAAGTTGCATATTTTTTTAATATATACTCGTGTACAATGTATATTCAAATGTACCCCCTCCATTCCAAAATAATCGTAGCTTTAGCATTTTCAAGAATAAAGATTTGTGAAGTTTGACAAATCCTGAAAGTTCAATTCAAGAGAACCGAAAACGTTAATGCTTCTGCTCCCAAATATTGAACGAAGCGCCAAATAGGCCTCTGGTCACCCGAAACCGCGCGAGACTAATGTTTTGGTGGTAGGAAATTACTGTACTGACTCTGGCCCGTGTAGCCTATTGGCTCGATGTCCAAAGGTCTAAACCGGGGTAGGTTTGTAACTTCACCAAGACGCCAGTCTCAACCGCCTCCAAGAAGCATTCATACGCCGTGGGCGCCTACCCATGCGCTCGGCCGAAATCTATCCTGCCCACATTTGGGACACCTGACATGACTGTCCTACCCCCAACCCGCAATATGTCCGAAATTTTAGATGGGGGCAAAGTTTGTAACTTTCCCCAAATTTCAAACAAGCGCGTCTCAAACTGAAACATTGTTCCCCCTTAGTTCCCTGCCTCCCTCCGTTTCCCCATTCATACTCCGTGGGCGCGAAAACGCCCTCTCCACCGGACGAGAAACCCCAGCCTCCTCCGTCCTCCACCCCATAGCGGCCAATCCACCACCGCCCTCCTCCATCACGCCGGAGCCGGTACCCCGATGTCGTCGTCCAACGCAATCGCAACCGCAACGCCCTCAAGGACTTAGCAGCTGAAGCCGAGGCGGAGTTGCCTCCACGATGCCAACGCCGACGTGCGCCCTACTAGAACTACTCCGACCACGCCATCCTGCGCCTCACTGCTGCGGCTCCACTGTTGCAACCGTCCACCACACCGGAGCTGTTCCCACTATGTCGTCGTTCGCCGCCTCAGATCTGCTTCCCCGACGCCGACAGACGGCCACCGCACCACACTCAACAACTTGGCCATGGGTTCATCCAAGGCTGCACCGTCTTCCACAACTTCTGGTTTCCGGCGAACAACAAGAAGATCGTCGGAAAAACAGAAGGAGGACACAACACTGCCAGCAGAAAGAGGTACTCCTCTTCCCTTATTCATGCAAATCTTACGTCTCCGCTCACACCGTATTCATCCCACGAAAGAAACTAGTTGAGCGCTTCTTACTGCATCTTCTTCGTGATACTAAATGCACAAGGTTTCCTAGTCCACTTAGGCGCGCGGAGCACCTAGTCCGCCTGTTCCCCGGAGAAGGGGCGCATCGGTGTCTATCATAGGGGTGTCGGGCGCAGGAGCTGCTTGCGCCCGATCTGGAGGTCGGCGGGGCTTGAATGGATGGCCGGGGGGGCGGTGCCAAGCACGGCGGTGCGGTGAGGTCGAGGGGAGGGTGCAGGCAGGGGAGGAATACTGGGCCGGTGGTCGCTGGGGTTTCGAGGAAGATCGTCAACACTGACTGGCTGGAGGTTGATGAAGGCGGTCTGCCCGTTCTTTGTACATCGAACGGTGCAGAAAAAATGGACTGACCTATTTGCTTTCAGTCGACTACTTTTTTCATAGAATCTTGTAGTAATTTAGTGTGCCATGCATGTTGTAGAGCTATCATATGTCTCCCATCATTTATTTCTCACCGACCTGCTATGTGCTACCTTTACACTGTACTAATTGTGCACACACTTCACCCATACTCACACTATTGTTTTTTTATGCATGGGTATTTCAGACTCTGACGCAGTGTTGATGAATGCAGAAAAGAAAAGACAGAAGTCTCTCCAGTGTAATTCGAAGATAAGCACTAAGCGTTTCAGCGCTCTAATGGGTGCAATGTCAGCAGTTGGAGACAGTAAACGTAGCTCTGCAGTTGATGATCTCAATTGCCACACACAACCATCCCACGTGCTTTCTTCAACTTCGCGCTGTCAAATGTGGTTGCATGTTGCATATGGTGTCTAGCTTGTATTGCTTCCAATTTGGTTAAATTGCATCTGCTTACTTTACACATTATACCTTTGATAATGACATGCCTTCCTGTTTTTGATACATACTACATATGTCTATTAACCATGTTCGTACATCAAACTAATGCTCTTTTGTATCCCTCGTCAATCACTTATGATGAGATAGTCGCCCGAGTGGGTTACTATGAGACACCCTACTCGTTTAAAGAGTGCAGTGTCATCGTCCCCACATGATTCCCAAGAAACAGCAAGGCTAAATGAAGATAGTCAATGTAGCTCTCTAGGTTATCACCGCAATTCCCCCACACCACCATCGCAGGTGCTTGCTCTTACTTGGCAGTGTGATATGTGGTTGCATGTTGCATATGGTGTCTACCTTGTAATGCTTCTAATTTGGGTAAATTGCATCTGCTTAGCTAACACACTATACCTGTGAATATGACATGCCTTCCTGTTTTTGCTACATACTACGTCTTTCTATTAACCATGTTCTTACATCAAACTACTTTTCTTGTGTATCCCTCATCAATGCTCCTAATTTATTAAATTGCATCTCCTTAGCTTACACATTATACATGTGAATATGACAGGCCTTCCTGTTTTTGGTACATACTACATCTGCCTATCACACCATGTTCTTACATCAAACTATTGTTCTTGTGTATCTTGCGTCTATCGCTTATGATGAGACAGTCACGCGCGTGGGTTAATATGAGACACAATACTCTTATAAAGAATGCAATTTCATCGTCTCCACATGATTCTCAAGAAACAACAAGCCTAAATGAAGATATTGAACGTAGCTCTGTACCTGAAGACCGCACTTCCCCTACACCACCATCACAGGTGCTTGCTCTAACTTCGCAGTGTGATATGTGGTTGCATGTTGCATACCGTGTCTAGCATGTAATGCTTCTAATTAGGGTAAATTGCATCTGCTTAGTTCCCCGACCGGGATGATAACATCACTACTAGGAAAAGGCCTACTAATGGCGCACCTAATTTGGCCATTAATGACGCATTAGTGGTGCGCCATTAGTAGCACGCCATTAGTATATTTTACTAATGGCGCACCACTGGTGCGCCATTAGTATCTGGTATACCTAATGGCGCACCCCAGATGCGCCATTAGTATATACAACAGTGCGCCATTAGTATGCCTCCCAGGGGGCCATGTATACCCAGGTGCTTTGGCATACTAATGGCGCACATCAGCAGGATGCGCCATTAGTAACTTCGGCATACTAATGGCGCACTGTTTAGTGATGCGCCATTAGTAACAGGATGCACCACCTACACCAACGCACGCACAAGAACAGGTGCGATGAGGTCAACGGGACGAGTATGGCCCACACACCTCGTAAACAGCTAGACGTACACAGGAAAGGGCGAGGAATCATCTAACCAGCGTACATTGAACTGACCTTGTAATAATCAATTTGTAAGAAATGTACTCCGCTGTAGGAATAACAAGGTCAGCACCAAACATCTTTCTTTCTTGATCAAAATATCAAGCCACTACACAGGATTAAAACTGCAAGTCACTTGTTCACTTAATGTACATGTGCACTACTAGAGCTGCAGGCTTGACTATCCTTTATGACATGTCTCTCCTGAATCGGCTTGACACAATGACAATGTATTGTATCTTGGCATGGCAAACCCACAAGGTTGTCTATGTCCTCTTGCGTTGATGCAGTCAACTCAAAATCAACCTTCCTTAGATTGTCAAGATGCTTGATGCAGGCTGGCGATACTTGTCCTTTCCCATCTGATGCATACAACCTAAGGCTCTTCAAGGTGTTGGGTAGTTTGGAGAACATGTCACCGACGAATTTTTTTGCAGCTGGTTCCTCCTTGTCAAGATACACTGACAAGGACTCGAGATGGACAAGACAGGAGATGACTGAATTCAAGCTTTTCCAGTTCTTCTGGTTGATGCCATTAGAAAGTATATGGTCAAAGCCATCTGAAGGAAAACCACGGAACATCAGTGATAAAACCGCAGGCATCTACAATATTTGCAAAGTATTGCCAGAACACAATGTTATGTAATTTTTGGGAGAAGTAAATTAGAACTCACCACAGCATCAAAAGGATCATCGAAGTTATCAACTGAGAAATAAATGTTCGGATATGCAGGTACTGTCTCTACAGCCTATTAAAGGGATGTGAGTTACGACAGATTATTTATATTGAAAGGCAGTCTCTCTGAAAAGATGATGCCAGAAAAAAATTACCTTTCTTTGATCAAGGCGGAAATTTGCACGGCTAGGGGATGCATATACAGTTTTTGAAACCTTGTAAATTGGAGGCAACCGCTTGCTTTTGTCTGCACGATTGCGAAGATTGCTGATACTGTGGAAGTAGATTAGAAGAAGCACATAACCAACCATTAAATATTACTGAGGGGAGTTATGAAAAAAAAGGTTTTGTTGTGCATGACAATTGATACTACTGGCACTCTAAGATTTGTGAGTCCCTTAACATTCCAGGGCAAACTCAAGCTGAAAGATAAATTTGTGGTCACAAATTGTTCAGCCAGCTAATGAAAAAAGTGTGATTGTACCAACAACCCAGACCCGTTTCGCAACATTTAGTTGAAACAGAGAATGCTGTTTCAATACGGAATTAGATGACATGACAATCATTATTTGCCAACCGTCTCAGATTTTGATAAAGGGTGAGAAACAATGAACCAAAAATCTGGGGAGTTCTTTAACTGACTATAGCTAACAGACCAAAAGTGTTGTATTAATATAAGGATTTACTTCATTTAGCACCCCGTTGCCATTGGCGATCTGCCAAGACGCGATGAAGATAGTAAACACGAAGGCTTGGAGAAGAAGAGGAATAACTGAGAGTAGGAGGCTAATTGGTAGATTTCTCTCAATTTATTCAGCTTAACCATTCTCTGGGTACAGACTGGCTTATATAGCCTACAACTCAACACAAGGCCACATCGATGCTGAACACACACACACACACACACTCTGCACCACCGTTATTACACCTCTTCTATACGGTGGCACCCCGTTGCCAATTTTCTTGAATCTACACTACCAAGGAAGCCTAAAGAATTGGCCAAAAAAATCTTTAGTAAAGTGGATTTAGTGTACAAGCTGGGACAAAAAAAAAGAGAGAAAATAATTCATTATGGCAACAGCAACCGACTGGGACAACCTGAAATACTGCTAGTAACAAGCAGCCCTGTCGAAAATGTAACCCCATGAAAGCCTATGATGAATTGCATATCCTACACATACACACAGTTTCCAGCATTCCACAGAAACAACTCCATACCATACGTGGTGCAGTAATAAAACATATGCACAGCGGCAATACTGGGCCAAACAGAGTGGGATGCTAAGTTGACACTGCAGCTGCAAAACCAACAACGCTGCTCGAAATTATCACATGGAACTAACAACACCCATCACTTAGTCCTCGGTAAGTGTTGTTTTCTCCCAATTCTATAACCTGCCACAGCAAGCACGTACGGACCACCAACTGTTCGACAGATTGCTTCGGCCAAATCCAGCCACAAAACTGCCTTCCACTCCACAGATCAAACCCACGGAGGCGCAAACTCGAATCCAATACCACGCATGCCCGCTCAATCGGCAGCTAAAACGAAGCAGGAAACGGGAAGGATCGGCTTACTGTCTGCTGCATGAAGTAGCCCTTGGTGGCGGGGTCGACCTCGGCCTGCAGGCCCGGGTTGTTGGCCGGCGCCTCCTTGGCCCCCGACGACGTCGACATGGCGGAGGCGGCGAACGCGGCCGGGTAGGACCGGCGAGCCCGGGCGAACCCCTGCACCTGCAGAACCCCGATCAGAAACCGTGAGCGCGAGTGCGAGAAGCGCGACGATCTAGTATATCAGTTCGCCCGGAGACCTTGGGCTGGGCGAGGCGGGGGGCGCGCGGCGCGGAGGTGGAGGCGAGCCGGCGGAGGGCGCAGGAGGAGAGGAGGGCGGAGCGGAGTGTGGCGGCGGCCATGGCAGAGCGGTACGGCGGCAGCCACAAAATATCTTGTTGCTGCCCACTTACTAATGGCGCACCAACTCTAAATGCGCCATTAGTAATCCAGGTTACTAATGGCGCACCTTCTGGTGGTGCGCCATTAGTATGTTTGGACAGGCGCACTAGTTAAAAAAAATATTTGATACTAATGGCGCACCCAGGGCCAGGTGTGCCATTACTAGTTACAACTAGTAATGGCGCACTGTGTCCGGATGCGCCATTAGTATGTTTGGACAGGCGCACTAGTTAAAAAAACTTTTTTTGATACTAATGGCGCGCCCTGGGCCAGGTGCGCCATTACTAGTTACAACTAGTAATGGCGCACTTTGTCTGGATGCGCCATTAGTATGTTTGGACAGGCGCACTAGTAAAAAAAAAATTTGATACTAATGGCGCACCCTGCGCCAGGTGCGCCATTAGTAGTTTCAACTCTAATGGCGTATCAGAAGGTGGTGCGCCATTAGTATATACTAATGGCGCACCGCTTGTCTGGTGCGCCATTATTGTCAATCCCATCTATAGCCCTTTTTCTAGTAGTGTGACATGCCTTCCTATTTTTGGTACACACTACATCTATGAGTTCACCTTGTTCTTACATGAAACTACCTCTCTTCTGTATCCTGCATCAATCACTTACGATGAGTCACCTTTATTCGTTGCATATTGCATATTATTTCTAGCCTGTTGCCATGTATTGCTTCTAATTTGGTCAAATACATTTGTTAGGGCACCCTTTTAATTTGGCAGAGTGATATTGGTTTCATCTTTCATATGGTTTCTAGCTTGCATCGATTCTAACAAGTTCAAGCACCTTGTGCTTAGTTTACACTTTATACATCATACATGTCAATATGTCACGCCGTCTTGTTTTTCATACATATTCCATCCTCCTATCATGCGGCTGCCTTACATGAAAGTAGTGTTCGTCAGTATCATGCATCAATGAGTTCTGAAGAGCAAATTGTATTCCTTTTTCTTGTGGGTTTGACTTGACAAGGCAAAACCAAGAAAGAGGAAGGAAAAGAGTAAGGAAGGCGATGATGGTGGTCCTCTGCAGCAACGTAAACGGAGCATCTGTACCGATTCTCCTTGTACTGATAGTGCATTACAAGGTCCAAGTCTCCGCTCCCCTACTCCACCATCCAAGGTGATTGCTATAACTTGGCAGTGTGATATCTGGTTGCATGTTGCATATGGTGTCTAGCTCGTATTGCTCCCAATTAGTGTAAACTGCATCTTCTTAGCTTACACATGATACATGTGAATATGACACGCTTTCCTGTTTTTGGTACATACTATATCTGTCTATCACACCATGTTCTTACATGAAACTACTCTTCTTGTGTATCCTGCATCAGTCACTTATGATGGGACACATTTAAGTTGGCAGTGTGATATTGTTTTGCGTCTTGAATATGATTTCTACCATGTATTGCTTATAGTTTGATGAACGCCACCTATGACGAGACAGTTTTAACTTGGCAGAGTGATATTGATTGCACCTTCCATATGGTGTCTTGCAGTGTTCCTAATTTGTTGAAGTGCCTTCTGCTTAGTTACCACATCATAGGTGTGAATATGTCAAGCCGTCCATTTTTTCATACATATTCCATCCTCGTATCATGACTTTGCCTTTCATTAGAGTAGTGTTCGTCAGTATCATGCATGAATGAGTTCTGAAGAGCGAATGATATTCCTTTTTCTTGTCGGTATGACCTCACAATGCTAAATCAATAAAGCTGAAGTAAATTGGCAAGGCATTGGATGATAGTGGTCCTTCAGAGCAACTGAAACGGAGGTTCTCTACATATTCTACTCCGCCATCCTCCCAACAAGATTCGCAAGACAACGCAAGGCTAGACAGTCAACGTAGTTGTGTAGATGATGAGCACATCTCCCCTACTCCACCATCACAGGTGCTTGCTCTAACTTGGCACTATTATATGTGGTTGCATGTTGCGTATGATGTCTAGCTTGTATTGCTTCTAACTTTGTTGAATTGCATCTGCTTACTTTACGCATAATGCCTGTGAATATGACATGTGTTCCTGTTTCTACATCAGACTGCTATTCTTGCATATCCCGCATCAGTCACTTATGATAAGGCACCTTTAAGTCGCCACTGTGATATTGGTTGTGTCTTGCATATGATTTCTAGCATGTACTTCTTCTAATTTGTTGAAACGCCATACAGTTTGAACTTGGCAGAGTGGTATTGGTTGCATCTGTCATATGGTGTCTAGCTTGCAGTGCTTCTAATTTGTTGAAATGCCTTCTGCTTAGTTACCACATCATTGGTGTGAATATGTCACACCATCCTGTTTTTCATACATATTCCATCCTCGCATCATGTGTTTGCCTTTCATCCGAGTAGTGTTCGTCAGTATCATGCATGAATGAGTTCTGAAGAGCGAATTTTATTCCTTTTTCTTATCGGTTTGACTTCACAATGCAAAATCATTACAACTGAAGGAAATTAGTCTGGCAGTGGATGATGGTGGTCCTTCGGAGCAACTCAAATAGGGGGTCTCTACAGATTCTACTCCGCCATCCTCCCAACAAGATTCGCAAGACAACACAAGGCTGGACAGTCAACGTAGCTGTGTAGATGATGAGCACATCTCCCCTACTCCACCATCACATGTGCTTGCTCTAACTTGACACTATTATATGTGGTTGCATGTTGCGTATGATGTCTAGCTTGTATTGCTTCTAACTTGAATTGCATCTGCTTACTTTACACATAATGCCTGTGAATATGACATGTGTTCCTGTTTCTAGCACATACGTGTACATGATGAGCATATCTCCCCTACTCCACCATCACAGGTGCTTGCTCTTACTTGGAACTGTTATACGTGGTTGTGTTTTCGGTTTGATGTCTAGTTTGTATTGCTTCTGATTATGTTGAATTGCATCTGCGTAGCTTACAACTTATACCTGCAACGATCACTTACCCATAAGACACATTTAACTTGGGACTGTGATGTAGGTTGCATCTTGCATTGTCTTCTAGCTTGTACTGCTTCTAATTTCTTGAAATGGCACTTACGACGAGACACTTTTTACCTAATAGAGTAATATTGGTTGCATGTTCATATGGTGCCTAGCTTTCATTTCTTCTAATTTTGTTGAAATGCCTTCCGCTTACTGTTTTTTCGTACATATCCCATCCTCCTATCGTACGTGTGAATATGAAACGCTGTCTTTTTTGTATATATTCCATCCTCCTATCCTGCGCTTGCCTTACATCAAAGTAGTGTTCGTCTGTATCATGCATCAACCAGTTATGCAGAGCTAATTTTATTCATCTTCTTGTGGTTTTGACTTCATAAGGCAATATTAGAAATAGGAAGGAAAAGAGTATGTTAGGGGATGTTGGTGGTCCTCCGCACCGACGCAAACAGAGACTCTCTAGATTTGCCACTGCTACTGCTAATGAAGTTGAAGTGCCAAGTCTACATGATGAGTTCATCTCCCGTACTCCACCATCGGAGGTGCTTGCTCTAAGTTGACAGTGTGATAATTGGTTTCATGTTGCATATGTTGTCTAGCCTGTATTTCTTCTATTTTGATTAAATTGCACCTGCTGAGTTTATACGTTATACATGTGCATATGACATGGCTTTCTGTGTCTAGAATACACTGCATCTATCTATCATACCATGTTCTTAAATCAAAGTACTATGGTTGTGTATCCCGCATCAGTCACTCATGATTGGACGCTTTTAACATGGCAGTTTGATAGTGGTTGCATCTTGCATTGATTTCTACGTTGTACTGCTTCTAATTTTTCGAATTGCCACTTATGACAAGACACTTTTAACTTGGCAGAGTAATATTCATTGCATCTTTCATATGGTGTCTAGCTTGCATTACTTCTATTTTCTTGAAAATTCTTCTGCTTAGTTTGCACATCGTAGCTGTGAATATGTCATGCCGTCCTATTTTTCTTACATATTCCATCCTCATACGGTTGTCTTACATCAAAGTATTGCTTGTCTGTATCATGCATCAATGAGTTCTGAAGAGTGATCTTATTCTTTTGTGTTGTGGGTACAACTTGACATGGCAAAGTCAAAAAAGAGCAAGGAAAATAATATAGTAGGGAGTGCTGTTACTCGTCGGGTGAAACGGAAAAGGTTCTGCCGTCGAGATTCTACTGGTACTTATAGTGCAGTAGAAGGTCCAAGTCCACCGGCTAAATGTACAAACACAGTATCACCTGCTCCACCAGCTGCAGCATCCGCTTCAACTGTACCAGCATCTCAACCAGTTACTCGTTCGTTTGCTCCGGAACTGGCCAGTTCCCAAGCTGCCTTCACACCTAACACTACTTCCGAAGTGAGATCAGATGAACCTCATGAGCATCAACACCAAGACGGTACCTGACCGAGTCAAGTTGCAGTTGCATGCTCCTTTATATGTACTCTCACAGTTTGATGTACACTAACACTTTCCATATTCGTTGTTGAACTAGCACCACAGCGCAAGCGGAAACAGACATCAGGGATAATGCTTGACAGATTAACAAAATCTAAAGGAGGAAGAATGGAGATCCATTTTGAGGCAGGTTTAAAACGGCCATGTGATGCTACAGAGTCAGCCAAGTTAGTATCAGAGGCAGCCGTTGCCGTTAGGTGTCATGCACGTGTCCTCCCAACGTGGATCCAGTACAGGAATGAGAAAGACAATACCCAGTTTAACACCTTCCTTGACCATTTATCCATAAGTAATGTTATTCATCGCAATTAGTAATATTGTCTTGCTCTGTCCCATACTTTCTAGCTTCTTCCTAATAAGACTCACATTCTTTTTTCAACAGACGAGGTTCAAGTTGGATCCAAAAGATGATGCAACTAAACAAGCATGCACTCATGTTTTTCAGTCTGCTCTGCGACAGTATCAGTACCACCTTAGAAAATCTCACTTTGAAGGCAAGGCTAACAATGAAATCGCCCAAACATCTCTAGTGGAATATATTACAGATGAAGACTGGACAGCCCTCGTTAAACACCGATCTAATCCAAAGTATCAGGTAGGCTATATGTATTTGATCAGACCACATATTGAACTTGTATTTATGTATGTGCCTTACAAGTGTATCTTCTTCTAGGCTAACTGTTTGAAGAACAAAACCAACCGTTCTAAAGTGAAATTCCAACTGACAACAGGATCTCGTAGATATATTGCACACTGCGAGGCTCTTGTAAATAGCTGCTACTTCCTTCTTTTTTTGTGCCATATTATCATATCTATATTGACTTGTTCCAAATACAGAGGAAAGACCGTGCGGACCAAAAAGAACCTGAACCGAATGCAGTGCAAATCTTCAAGGATTGCCACACCAGCAAGATGAAGGGCATGAGCACACCAGTTCAAGCCGCTGTTGTAAGTCCTTACTCCTCCTGCCTTGAACTGATTGGTACTATGATGTGTTCATTTAACTACTTGGTTTGCAGCCAATGTCAGTTACTATGTTCACTTTTATTCACAGTTCTCTTAACGTATCATTTCACCTTACATGGTTTAAAAGAGATGAAGGATATTCTTTTGGTCTTGATCTGTAATCTAGTTGTTATGTTCACGTGCGCACACAATGATAAAATAGCCTGTTTGTTTTATATCTGTTTGCCCATGGTATGAATGATGTCATACTATGTTCATCCTACTTTAAACCATGTCTCTTTATCCTTAGATGTCAACGAATGTGAGGAAATAGACAATACAGTAGGCATGCTACATGGACATATGTTCTGTAAGTGATTTTTTATGTAGTTGGCACTACAATACATGCTAATGTATTACAGTAGATCACCAAAATAAGTTATGTATAAACGTTTAACCTACTTTGTTTGTTTTTGTCTCATTAGTAACTTATCTGGTACACTAATCTACAAGTTGAAACTTTCAGGAAGCTATGGAACAAATGATTGAACAGCCACAACCACCTGAAGGTGACGAGGCTACTACAGGCACAATGTCACCTCTAGCTGCAGTGCGTCAGTATCTCTCCACTAACAGTGCAAAAAGCACCTTCCTGCGTAATTCTGGGTTGGTTGTCAAGGTAACCTCGTCCAAATCGCCTACTGAACAAAATCTTCCTGCTAGACAGAGTGATATATCTGTGCTCCAGACACAAGTCCAATCCCTAATCGATGTTGTTTTGGAAACAAGAATAGTGGTCGAGAAATGTCGTCAAGATATGAATGGTTTTGAAACCAGACTATCAGACATTCGCTTCGTTGTTCAAGAGCAATGGCGGAAAAAAGGTGGAGATTGTGCTGCTCCATCAGATTCTACAGCCTGAAACATTAGCACTCAGGTCAAATGATCTGTGCTTTTATACATCTGATGCTGCTTTTATCTGGAAGGACTATAAACTTTATGCCAACAGGCCTTTTGTTGTATGGTTGGAATTTATTTTGTTGTGATACAACATTTATGATGCTGCCTCAGGCTGCAGTAATTATGACGCTATTTTTGTATAGTGTAGGTTTATCTTAGTAATGTATTCGGCCGAAAGCTTCATAGGAGCCCAACATGCCAACATTCGTCGGGCCCATTCCAATTGGGCTAAAAACAATTACGGGCCGAAATTGGCATGTAGCCCACTAAAAATATTTGGGCCTAAATCAGCATAAGCTTTCATATTTTTCTGGTAGGCCTGTGCCCATAGTGGGCCTTTAACAGGCCTAAACATAATTTGGGCCGTCAGTAAAAATAGGCCGTTTACAGGTG
Organism: Triticum aestivum; assembly: GCF_018294505.1. Classification (NCBI taxonomy): domain Eukaryota; kingdom Viridiplantae; phylum Streptophyta; class Magnoliopsida; order Poales; family Poaceae; genus Triticum; species Triticum aestivum. The sequence goes on along the minus strand of NC_057802.1, from coordinate 493,889,498 downwards.
TAGATATCTCGAGCCCATAAAAACATGGGCCTTTAATAGACCGAAAGTGAGATTGGGCCCTGATTGTGCCAAATAACCCACTGGATTTAGCAGGCCGAAATGGTGCCCATTTACGATGCGGATATTTGACAGGCCGAAATTCGGACGGGCCGTAAATGCGCCGACCTAATACATGGGCCTTTAACAGGCCGGAACTTCGGTCGGGCTAGATTATCGTTATTTTTATATGGGCCGTTAATGGGCCCGATATGACGTTGGGCCACATATGGCCCATGGTTTACGTCCGGCGTTAACAGGCCGAAAATGACAACAGGCCGAAAGTGGCCCAAAGCTATAGTGGGCCTCTAACAGGCCGAATGTCAGACATGGCCGAATATGACCCAAATCCTTCACGGTCGTTTATGGGCCGAAAGTTTTGATGGCCTGTAAATGGGCCCAAATGAAGCCGGACCTTTAACAGGCCGGAAATACACCGGGCCGTAATTCGTCCCAATTACTTAGCGGACTGTTAACGGGCCAGAAGTGACCATGGGCCGCGTTGATGACAAGTTTAGGACAGGCCGTTGACAGGCCGATTTGACAGAGAATGTTGCGCCTTTAGCTGGGCCGGCCCATTATGGTCTGCAGAATCTTGTGGGCCTTTAGCTGGGCCGACCCATTGTGGTCTGCAAAATCTTGTGGGCCTTTAGCTGGGCCGGCCCATTATGGTCTGCAAAATCGTGTGGGCCTTTAGCTGGGCCGGCCCATTATGGTCCGCTAAATTTTGTGGGCCTTTAGCTGGGCCGGCCCATTATGGTCCGCTAAATCTTATGGGCCTTCGGTTGGGCCGGCCCATTTAAACTATGTGGGCCACTTTTGGGCCGGTCCACGTGTCAACATATCATAGGCCCATCTCGACCGTTGGATGAGTGACACCTGTGCCAACGCGGAGCTGACGCGTGGATCCGTCAGCCAATGAGAATTTTACACGTGGAAAATCGGCTTTGGTCGTGGCTATTAACGGCTTATCGGATCCAAAATCCGACCCGATAGCTTAACGGCGTTCCGTTACAGTGGATGCCACGTGTTGGTCACCCTTGACGAAAGCACTTCTGTGACGCGCGATTTATCGTCATGGAAGTGGACACTTCCGTGATGATAATTTTGGCAATGTCATGGAACACTTCTACGACAGCACAGGTATGACTATCTTGATTCTGTCATAAATTTGTCATGGATGTACATGCATGACAGAAAACGCGACCTACTGTGACAAACACGTATCATCACGGAAGTGTTTTTTTATAGTGCAAATTCCTCACCTCACTCCTACAGAAAACCCCAGCTCCCCTTCTTCTTCAATCGCACTACAACTAGGCTCGTGATTCGTTACTCTGCTCAAATCCGTGAGCGCGACACGACGCCCTCGAGGAAAATGGAGTCGGCTGAGAAGATGAGGCTCCTACGAGCGGCAACGCCTGTTGTAGATCCCGCACCCGGCAGCGCGGGGAGAAGCGGCGACCCCGCCCCCACCGGATCCCAGGAACCCGTAGAATCTCGGGTGGACCGCATCAGCGATCTCCCGGACGCCGTCCTTGGGGAGATCATCTCGCTTCTCTCCACCAAGGATTGCTGCCGCACCCAAGTCCTCTCAATTCGGTGGCACCCTCTATGGCGCGCCGTGCCCCTTAATCTCGACTGTCGTCAGCTATCTCTCTTCAATAATTTTGAAACCCCCAGAGCCATCATGTCCTCCCACCAGGGCTCCATTCAAAGCCTCTGCATCCCGTCATGCTACCTGAGCAAGCATACCATGCCCTGCACGGTGGACGCCTGGCTGAAATCCCCTGAATTCACAGAACTACAGTTGCCTGAGTTCGACTATTCCCCTGGAAATCACCTACCAGATACCGAACGCCATCTACATGTGCCCTCAGCACCGTTGTCCATCTCGCGGTTTTCCTCCTCTCTCCACACCGCCACCTTTGCGCTGTGCGACCTACCAGACAATCTGGTACTAAACCTTCGACTCCCATTTCTCAACAAACTTTCACTTGTGCGGGTTCGTATATCGGAGGCCTCATTGCACAGCATCATCCACTCCAGTTGCCCTGCCCTGGAGTGCTTGGTGCTTGTTTTCACAGTTAGAATCGGTTGTCTCCAAATAAAGTCGCCTAAACTTGTAAGAATTGGAATTTGTTTTGACGGATGGCAGCTCATCATCCAAGATGCCCCTTCACTTCAAAGGTTGATCCTTGATTCTAGTTATTCACCGTTGCAAATAATCGTCCTCTCTGCGCCTAAACTAGAGACCTTGGGTGTAATACATGATCTCTGTGCTCATTTCAATATGGTGTTTGGCTCCACAGTTCTTCAGGTACTTTACATTATCATCTACACTTTTATGTCATCTTGGAGTACACATTTTGTACTAATATTATGTTCTATGCTCAATGAAGAGTTTCTCCATGGATGGCCTATCAATGGTGCTGGATTCTGTCAAGATCTTATATATCCAAATGAATAGTTTTGATCTGAACAAGATTATTGGCTTGCTGCAATGCTTTCCATGTCTAGAGAAGTTGTATATAAAGGTGATAATTTCATGCACATTGGAAGCCCGCATATAGTGTACTAGAATTAACCGTTCAGCTATTGCTCTTTCGAGACTCTTTTTAGGCCATAACTGTTTTCAATCTTCATGTCTATTTAGGCAACAGGACGGGGTAAGAAAGTTATAACCAATCGGTAGATTCGTAAGCATCGGGATTTTCTCACTTCTCATGAGATTCGATTAAAGACAATAATGCTAGAACGATACGTAGCCAACCGTGCAAACACTAGATTTGTCACATTCTTCCTGCTGAATGCGAGGTTACTATTGTCCATCAGGCTTAAGTTATCAGCAGCATGGTTTTGACGGATGGGTATGTGGAAGAGCGAAAAAGGAGTTTCAGCTGGGCAAAAGAGCTTCTGAATGTGTCGGGCTTCTATTTACAACATATTGTGGTCATAATCAAGTAAATTATACGACCAGGATGTTCATTCTATGGACCTGACCGATCCATTTGACTGTGACTGCCAAAAACAATGTTGGAGTTAGATGTTGTTACCCTTTTCAACCTGGGTTTTTTTGTAAACCTGATGAACAATTAACCCTCGTGCTTTTGTACAGTTTGTAAGCTGGAGTTAGATGTTCTTGCCCTTTTCAACTCGGCTGTGACTGTCATATTTTGTTTGAAGCAAGGCAAATGGCTTGCTAGTCGTTTAATTTAGAGTGAAATATTGTAATGACTAACAATACCCAACCAAGGGAAATAACATCACTCTCGCCGGTTGCTTGAGCTCACTGTGCATTACAGAAGCCAAGTGATTAGCACCCACCAGCACCCACAAACTTATTTCCAACTAGCACATCAAATGGGCTGTAAATTTTCATAGGAAGGGCTGCATGACCATGACAGATTTGGATTCTGACATTTGGGACCCACGAGGAAATAGCCTATCCAAGGCGGTGTCGACTTACTAGCCAGTCAACAAATGATTCTGCCTACCAGCCGTTGGATTGACATCCAACATCTGTCGTGTATCTTCTATCTCTTGACTTCTTCTTCCTCCAGCCACTCAAACCAAACCACCCCATTGGCTCCGCCTGCTCCCGCCTCCCATGGCTGGTTGCGCCTCCGCCGCCCTACCGTACGTACCCTCCAACGTTGGCCAGTCCCACCCTCTATTTCCCCACACGTCCTGTTATTCTCCAACGATGTCAGCCCCAACACGCACCCGCACCCGAACCTGTCAACCCTTGTACTCCCCTCCGCCTGCGACTGGACGGGCGCATCTTCCACGGCTCATGTTCGTTCCGTCCGAGGCCTCGCCGTCGTCCTCCGCCTTGCGGCCTTGGTTCGCTCGCCGTGCGCGGTGCGCCGCCCTCTTGCGTTGTCAACGTCGTCAACAACCCTGAGGAACAAGGAGATGAATGTATGTGTAGAGGATGACAGTAGGGACCCACCAGCGTCATGGCAGTACGCAAGCAAGTGCCTCTATATTACAAGCCCAAAAATATGGTTCCTCCTAATGGTTGGACATCTGGGGCTCACGCCATTGTCAACGTAGTCAATTAACGACAGAATTATACTACGAGAGGTTCGTGTTGTGTCGGCCGTGTGCTCTTTGTAAAGGTTTTAGCTCGGTTTTCCTTAATTAACTGAGCGTCGGTTTCTTTACCGCTTCCTCTTAATGAATTGTAGCAGTTCTCCTGCTATCTTTCAAAAACACTACGAGCGGCTGATACCAGGGACCCAGCAGGTCGCGCAGTTTTTTTTGAGGAACAAGCAGTTGTTATTTATACTAGTTTTAGCGACGGATCAGGGTAACAACGGGGCTGTGCGGGGGCCGTGGCCTGTCTAGCCAGGGTTTTATTTATGTTTACCACATCATGAGCCCAGATGTGTTTTTTTCTTGCTGAAAATGGCTAGCCCAGTTCTATTTTTTTTAAGAAATACCCAAATGAGGCCTACTTGCTTTATCAGCCCTCCTGGGCTGCAAATGTTTTAAGACGAGGAGACTTTCATTCGGTTTGCCCAGAAATGGGCTGTACATTTTTAAAACACATCAAACCGGGAATTAGTTTCAATTTTTTTCATTACAAGATTTTAAATTCCATTGATTTTTATGCGTGGACAATTATTTGGATTTTATATTTATATAAATTATTTTTCAAAATACTTTGAATCTGAATCGATATTTCGGGATTAAAAACAGTTGACCGCACCGAATATGCAAAAAATTCGTATACTTTTCAACCGTGGCCACAATATGGGGTGTAATGCTAACAAAAAGAAGATGGGATCCAAAAACATTCTTAAGAATTAGCAAATGGGCTATACATTATTAGAAATAATGCACAAAAGAGCAGTGACTGTTGGATGTCCATCCAACGGCTGTCGTGCTTCTTCAATCTCTGTTTTTCCTGCTCCGGCCGCTCAAACAAGCTCCGGCGGGACTGCCTGCTCCCTCCTCCCGCGGCCGGCTATGCTACCGCGCAGGCCTCACTGCCCCACCATACTCCCATCGCTGGCCTAGCCATCCCTCTACACACCCACACCTGCTGTTATTCTCCAGGGACGGTAGACGAACCAGTAAACCCTCGTACTCCTCCATGTGGGAAACAACTGCCGAGTCTTCCCTGGCTCCGTGTCGTTCCCTTCCTAGGCCTCGCCGTCGTCCACCGCCCTGGTGCTCTCGGCGCGGCCTGGTCAACGTGGTAAATGAACGACATCCATCGCAAGTGGCCTGTACGTGGAGAGGCTGACAGCTGGGTCCACGGCCGCACGCAAGGAAATGCCTCCTTATTACGCGCAAAATAATGATTCCTCTACCTGACAGCTAGGACCCACGGGAAGGGCTTCTGTATTTCGCGAAAAAAATGTTCCCCCCGCTGACAGGTCAGACCCACCTGCTATATCTTATCACGCAAGGAAGTGCCTCCTGATGACGCACAAAAAATGAATACCCCCTGCTAGCTGGGACCCACCATAGTGGGTGGCTGACTTGTGGGCCTACTAAGTTGACGAGGACAGAGGGCTTTGTCAACTTAGTCAATATGAACGATTCTAGCTCCGGTGACCGTACGATGTCCATCCAACGACCATAGTGCTTCTTCAACTTCTAGTCTTCTTGCTCCAGCTGCCCAAAGCAGCGCCGGTCATACCGCCTGCTCCTGCCTCCCATGGCCGGTTGTGCTGCCGTGGAGGCCTCACCACCCCCATAATTCTCCCACCACTGGCCAGGCCATCCCTCCACTCACCCACACCCCCTGTTATTCTGCGGCGACGGCAGCCTCACACCGCAGCCAAACCAGTGAACCCTCGTACTCCTCTCCACGTGGGCATCCACTACCGCATCTTCCCCAGCTCCGCGTCGTCCCCTTCCTAGGCCTTGCCGTCGTCCACCGCCTTGGTGCTCCCGGCGCGGCTTGGTCAATATGGTCAATGACCTGCTTCCATTGGAAGAGTACTATACGTGGCGAGGCTGACAGCTGGGTCCACGGCCGCAGCTGGGTCCACGGCCACAGGCCAGTTTTTTTGTGATTTGTCAAATAAGTCGCTTTGTCAAGCCTGTTGGGCTGCAAATCTTTCAAGACGAGGTGAGTTTCAAATTTATTTTTTTCATTTCGAGATATTAAATTGCATTGATTTTTATGCATGGACAATTTGTTGGATTTTATATTGATATACATTTATTTTTAAAATCAGTTTGAATGTGAGTCGAAATTTCGGGATTAAAAACAGTTCGAAGCGCACCGAAATATGCAAAATTTCATATAATTTTTTAACCGTGGCCACAATATGGGCTGTATTGCTAGCAAAAAGAATATGGGCTCCAAATAACCTTAAGAATTAGCAAATGGGCTGCAAATTATTAGAAATAATGGCAGATGGGTTGTATGATGTTTTCCACAGATTTGAGGCTTTCCTAAAAAAGGTTGACGCACAAGCAGTGACTGTTGGATGTCCATCCAACGGCCGTCGTGCTTCTTCATTCTCTGCTCTTCCTGCTCCAGCCGCTCAAACAAGCGCCGGCGGGACTGCCTACTCTCTCCTCCCCGCGGTCGGCTGTGCTGCCGCGTAGGCCTCACCGCCCCACCGTACTCCCATCGCTGGCCTAGCCATCCCTCTACTCACCACACCTGCTGTTATTCTCCGGCGACGGCAGACAAACCAGTAAAACCTCATACAGTCGTACTCCCCTCCGCGTGGGAAACAACTACCGAGTGTTCCCTGCCTCCGTGTCATTCCCTTCCTAGGCCTCGCTGTCGTCCACCGCCCTGGTGCTCTCGGCGCGGCCTGGTCAACGTGGTCAATGAACGACATCCATCGGAAGTGGACTGTACGTAGATTGGCTGACAGCTGGGTCCACGGCCGCACACAAGGAAATGCCTCCTTATTACGCACAAAATAATGATTCCTCCACCTGACATCTGGGACCCACCGAAAGGGCCTCTGTATTTCGCAAAAAAAAATTTTGCCGCCGCTGACAGCTCGGACCCACCAGCTATATGTTCGCACGCAAGGAAGTGCTTCCTTATTACGCACAAAAAAATGAATACTCCCCCTGTTAGCTGGGACCCAGTATAGTGGCAGGCTGTCTTGTGGGCCTACTAAGTTGACGGGGACAGAGGGCTTTGTCAACTTAGTCAATATGCACGATTCTAGCTCTAGTGACTGTACGATGTCCATCCACCTGCCGTAGTGCTTCTTCAACCTCTGGTCTTCTTGCTCCAACCGCCCAAACCAGCGCTGGTCTTGCCTCGTGCTCCTGCCTCCCGTGGCCGGCTGTGCTGCCCCGGAGGCCTCACCGCCCCCTACTACTCCCATCGCTGGCCAGGCCATCCCTCCACTCACCCACACCCCCTGTTATTCTGCGGCGACAGCAGCCTCACACCGCAGCCGAACCAGTGAACCCTCGTACTCCTCTTCGCGCGGGCTTCCACTGCCGGGTCTTCCCCGGCTCTGCGTCGTCCCCTTCCTAGGCCTCACCGTCATCCACCGACCTAGTGCTCTCGGCGCGGCGTGGTCAACGTGGTCAAGGAATGGCTTCCATCGGACATGGACTGTACGTGGCGAGGCTGACAGCTGGGTCCACGGCCGCAGCAAGGAAGTACCTCCTTATTATGTGCAAAATAATTATTCCTCCACCTGACAGCGGGGACCCACCGGACGGGCCACCGTATTTCACAAAAACATTTCCTCCTGACTGCTGGAACCCACCAGCTACATCTTCGCACACAAGGAAGTGCGTCCGGGCAAAAAAAAAAGAAAAAACGATTCGCCCCCTAACTACTGGGACCCACCAGCAACATCTTCGCAGCCAAGGAAGTGCCTGACAGTCGGGACCCACCTGGTCGAAGCGTACGTAGCGTTGTCATTCTGGTCGCGAATGTGTACATACCTACTGGTCGATGTAGAGGCGTGCACGTGCCGTAGTAGAGGCGCGCACGTAGCATGTACATGTACGTACAGCGGCCAGTGTGCAAGAAAGGAAATACGGCCACGTTCATAAATACGGGCAGGGTCTCGAACGCCTACTCGTGCATACGTACGGCCAGGGCTCGTGTACATGGCTGGGTCGGAATGGAGAAACTGTGTCATCGTCATGTTCATTGGGAGGCAACGGAATGCGTCGTGTTCATTGGGAGGCAACGGCACGCATGGGAGCCAACCGTCTTGGACGGAACAGCCGATGGAAATGAGGCATGGCGTACCGTAGAACGGAGGAAACGGCCTTGTGTTCGACCGGCCATGTTCGAAACGGGATCCCGTTCATCGGGACGGGTCTGGCGTACCGCAAAACAGAGGAAACGGACCTCCTACGGTCGAAACGGGGGTCTTGTTGATCGGGAGGGGTGTGGCGTACCGCAAAACGGAGGTAACGGACTTGTGTTGGAGCGCTACGGTCCAAACGGGGGTCTTGTTCATCGGGAGGGGTGTGGTGTACCGCAAAACGAGACTCCACGGGATACTGTTCATCTCCTCCGTCGACCCCCTCTAGCCTCCACGGGCTACTGTTCATCCACCTTCGACCTCCTCCAGCCTCCACCTGCGACTGTTCATCCACGGGCTCCTGTTCATCCAGCCTCCACCCTGTGCTACTCCACTGGCTACTGTTCAACCAGCCCTCTGCACGGGCTACTGTTCAACCACCCCTCCACGGGCTACTGTTCATCCAGCCCTCCACCGTTTACTGTTCATCCTGCCCTCCACGGGGTGGTCCTGTTCATCCATCCTTCCACGGGGTCTTGTTCATCCAGCCCCAACCGGCTCGATCGATCGGGTCCTGTTCATCCAGAGGCAATACCACGGGGTTCTGTTCATCCACCCCCACCGGGAACCGTTCATCCACCCCCCCAGCAACGCTCACTGTTCATCCAAAAGTAGCATCGATCGGCTTCAGTTAGCAGCAGTAGTGATGGAATCGCTCGATCGGGTTCAGTTAACAGCCATCGATCGTTCGCTCAGGTTCAGTAACGCGTAGCCTGGAGTGCAATCGCTCGGGTTCAGTTAGAGCCCAACGCCTCGCTCAGGTTCAGTTAGAGCCCAACGCCTCGCACCCACGCGCGTGCGTGTACGAGAGAAACACGCATCGCTCGGCCCCGACCACCCACCGTAACCGGGAACACCCCGATATTTTCCTCGCCCTCGCTTCTACCACGGTTTTTTCCGTCATGGACGGCCCAAAGAATGTCATGCAGCTGCGTCTCCGGCCCGCCTAGGACGAAAAGCCCATTTTCGGTCATGATTTTTTGTCATAGAAGTAGAACCCCGCCACATCTATGATGATACCGGGTTTTTTCACAATTATTGTCATAGAAGTGTCATAAGTATGACACAAAATTTTTTCGTTCGGCCCAAAATGTCACGGATGTGTCTTTTTTTGTAGTGTTCGTAAGGGGCTGATTTGGATCCATATGTTTCATGCTATGGTTAGGTTTACCTTAATATTTTTTTATAGTTGCGGATGCTTGCAATAGGGGTAATCATAAGTGGGATGCTTGTCCAAGGACGGGCAGTACCCAAGCACCGGTCCACCCACATATCAAATTATCAAAGTAACGAACGCGAATCATATGAGTGTGATGAAAACTAGCTTGACGATAATTCCCATGTGTCCTCGGGAGCGTTTTCCTTCATATAAGAGTTTGTCCAAGCTTGTCCTTTGCTATAAAAAGGATTGGAACATCTTGTTGCACCTTATTTCCTTTTATTACTTGCTACCCGTTACAAATTACCTTATCACAAAACTATCTGTTACCAATAATTTCAGTGCTTGCAGAGAATAGCTTATTGAAAACCGCCTGTCATTTCCTTCTGCTCCTCGTTGGGTTTGACACTCTTACTTATCGAAAGGACTACGATAGATCAACTATACTTGTGGGTCATCAAGACTCTTTGCTGGCGCCGATGCAGGGGAGTATAGTGCATTTGGTAAGTGGAATTTGGTAAGGAAAAATTTATATAGTGTGCTGAATTTACTGTCACTTGTTACTATGAGACATAATCCTTTGAGGGGCTTGTTCGAGGTATCTTCACCCCGACCAGTACAGCAAAGAGTTGCTCCTCAACCTACTGAAAATGTTTACTTTGAAATTCCTTCGGGTATGATAGAGAAACTGCTAGCTAATCCTTTTACAGGAGATGGAACATTGGATCCCGATTTGCACCTAATCTATGTGGATGAAGTTTGTGGATTATTTAAGCTTGCAGGTATGCGCGAGGATGTTACCAAGAAGAAGGTCTTCCCTTTATGTTTGAGGGGAAATGCATTGACATGGTTTAGGCTATGTGATGATATGGGATCATGGAACTGCAACCGATTGAAATTGGAATTTCATCAGAAGTTTTATCATATGCATCTGGTTCATCGTGATCATAATTAAATAAATAATTTTTGGCCTCGCGAAGGAGAAAGCATCTCTCAAGCTTGGGGGAGGCTTAATTCAATATTATATTCATGCCCCAATCATGAGCTCTCAAGATAAATTATTATTCAAAAAATTTATGCTCGGCTTTCTCTCAATAATCGCTCCATGCTCAATACTTCTTGTACGGGTTCTTTTATGATGAAGACTATTGAATTCTGATGGGATTTATTAGAAAGAATTAAACGCAACTCTGAAGATTGGGAACTCGACGAAGGTAAGGAGTCAGGTATAACACCTAAGTTTGATTGTGTTAAATCTTTTATGGATACCGATGTTTTCCGTGAATTAAGCACTAAATATGGACTTGACTCTGAGATAGTAGCTTCTTTCTGTGAATCATTTGCTACTCATGTTGATCTCACTAGGGAGAAGTGGTTTAAATATCATCCTCCCATCGAAGTAAAAGTAGTTGAACCTATTAAAGTTGAAGAAAAGACTATCAGTTATAATGTTGATCCTATTGTTCCTACCTGTAAGGGCATATTTATCCCCTAGTTTGTTTTGGTGATTGATGACAATGCTTTTGCGGATTAATCGTGTGCATTAAGTTTTTCATACATATCATGACTAGGCACAAGTCGATTTGGTGCCCCTCGAATACTATTGAATACGGCGTTTCTCTACATTTCTTTTCGGTGGATTTGAGTCGTAGGAAAGCCATACTATTAAGAGGGGGTCCGCTTTGGAATGGTTTGGGTGGAATCATCACGTACACGGCTTTTACTCTTTGCACCCCTTTCCTTTGGCTCCTTGGAGCATCGTCCGTTTTTCCTTGTCTCTGCAAAATGAAGGATACCTAATGTTGCTGAACTGCGGCATGCGGTAGTACTGCTCCTAGGAGCGGTAGTACCGCAGGCCCTTGCGGTAGTACCGGCCTCTGTCGCGGTAGTACCGCAAGCGCCCATGGTAGTACCGCACCTTCGGAGTGGTAGTACCGTGGCCTCAGGCCAGGTTCTACTGCCCGTGGCGGTAGTAGTGGCTGATGTAATTTTTTACATCCGTGCCCTACGAGGTAGTACCGCTCCGTAGGCGCTATAGTACCGTGCGTTCTCGCCAGTCTCAGCAGCATGCGCGGTAGTAGGGGCGGATGTAATTTTTACATCCGCGCCCTGCGCGGTAGTACCGCCCCTGGTTTGCGGTACTACCGTGTCGGATTTTTGCACAGATCCCAACTCAGCGGAAGTTGCCACGGATGTATTTTTATATGTCCGTGCCTTCCCAAATCTAGTCTATCCCTGCCTTGCCGTAGTACCACAAGGGGAGCGGTAGTACCGCGCGCGTGGTTCTACCGCCCTCTGCCCCTTCGCTTTAGGGCTAGGATGCTGCTGCATGGGCGGTACTACCGCAGTGCCTTGCGGTAGTACCGTGTGCCCTTGCGGTAGTACCGCGTTCCCAGCGTGGTAGTACTGTGCTTCGCAGGCAGAGTTGGTGGATAACGGTTGGATTTGTTCTTCCACTATATAAGGGGTGTCTTCATCTCCGAGTTGACCACCACTTCCATCCCCAAGCTCCATTGTTGCTCCAAGCTCTATTTTCGCCCGATCTCTCTCCCTAGCCAATCAAACTTGTTGATTTTCTAGGGATTGGTTGAGAAGGCCCGTATCTACACTTCCATCAAGAGAAATTTGATTCCCCCCACTAATCCCTTGCGGATCTTGTTACTCTTGGGTGTTTGAGCACCCTAGATGGTTGAGTTCACCGCGGAGCCATATTCCATTGTGGTGAAGCTTCGTGGTGTCGTTGGGTGCCTCCAATTAAGTTGTGGAGATTGCCCCAACCTTGTTGTAATGGTCCGGCGCCGCCTCCAAGGGCACCAATAGTGGAATCACGGCATCTCAAATTGTGTGAGGGCGTGGGGAGAATACGGTGGCCCCAGTGGCTTCTTGGGGAGCATTATGCCTCCGCACCGCTCCAACGGAGACGTACTTCCCCTCAAAAGGAAGGAACTTCGGTAACACATCCTCGTCTTCACCGGCTCTAATCTTCGTTATCTCGTGCCTTTACTTGTGCAAGCTTATTTGTGTTATATCCCTTGCTTGATTGTGTGCTTGTTGTTGTTGCATCATATAGGTTACTCACCTAGTTGCATATCTAGACAACCTACTTTGATGCAAAGTTTAAATTGGTAAAGAAAAGCTAAAAATTGTTAGTTGCCTATTCAGCCCCCCTCTAGTCAACTATATCGATCCTTTCACTACCGCTTATATTGAGAAGCCGCCTTTCCCTGTTAGAATAAAGGATCATGCTAAAGCTTCAACTGTGGTCAATAAAAGTAATATTAGAATGCCCAAACCCTCTAAGCAAATTAAAGTTGAAACTAATATTTCTATGGTTAAAGATCTCTTGGTTGATAATATTGATGGGCATGTTATTTACTTTTTTGATGAAGCTGCTAGAATTGCTAGACCCGATACTAAAAATAAAAACAGACCTATTGTAGGCATGCCCGTTATTTCTGTTAAAATAGGAGATCATTGCTATCATGGTTTATGTGATATGGGTGCTAGTGCGAGTGCAATACATCATTCTTTATATGAAGAAATTATGCATGATATTGCACCTACTGAGTTAGAAGGTATTGATGTTACACTTAAGCTTGCCAATAGAGATACTATCTCACCGGTTGGGATTGTTAGAGATGTTGAAGTCTTGTGTGGGAAAGTTAAATATCTTACTGATTTTCTTGTTCTTGCTTCCCCACAAGATAACTTTAGTCCCATTATATTTGGTAGACCCTTCTCGAATACTGTTAATGCTAAGATAGACTGCAAAAAGGGTATTGTTTCTGTTGGTTTAGGGGATATGTCTCATGATTTTAATTTTGCTAAATTTCGTAGACAACCCCATGATAAAGACTTTCCAAGTAAAGATGAAATTATTGGTCTTGCTTCTATTGCCGTGCCTCCTAACGATCCTTTAGAACAATATTTGCTAGACCATGAAAATGACATGTTTATGAATGAAAGAAGGGAAATAGATGAAGTATTCTTTAAACAGGGACCTTTTTTGAAACACAACTTACCTGTTGAAATTCTAGGGAATCCTCCTCCACCCAAGGGTGATCCCGTGTTTGAGCTTAAGCCATTACCTGATACTCTTAAATATGCTTATCTTGACGAAAAGAAGATATATCCAATTATTATTAGTGCTAACCTTTCAGTGCAGGAAGAAGGGAAATTATTGAAAACTCTGAAGAAGCGCCGTGAAGCTATTGGATATACTCTTGGTGATCTTAAGGGCATTAGTCCCACTCTATACCAACACAAAATAAAATTGGAGAAAGACGCTAAACCGGTTGTTGATCACCAACGACGGTTAAATCCTAAGATGAAAGAAGTGGTAAGAAAAGAAATACTAAAGCTTCTGGAGGCAGGTATAACTTATCCCGTTGCTGATAGTCAGTGGGTAAGTCCAGTCCATTATGTCCCTAAGAAGGGAGGTATTACTGTTGTTCCTAATGATAAAGATGAATTGATCCCACAAAGAATTGTTACAGGTTATAGAATGGTAATTGAGTTTCACAAAGTAAATAAAGCTACTAAAAAGGATCATTACCCTTTACCTTTTATTGATCAAATGCTAGAAAGATTATCCAAGCATACACATTTTTGCATTCTATATAGTTATTCTGGTTTCTCTCAAATACATGTGTCAAAAGAGGATCAAGAAAAGACCACTTTTACTTGCCCTTTCGGTAACTTTGCTTATAGACGTATGCCTTTTGGTTCATGCAATGCACCTGCTACCTTTCAAAGATGTCTGACTGCTATATTCTCTGACTTTTGTGAAAAGATTGTTGAGGTTTTCATGGATGATTTATCCGTTTATGGAACTTCTTTTGATGATTGCTTGAGCAACCTTGATCGAGTTTTCCAGAGATGTGAAGAAACTAATCTTGTCTTGAATTGGGAGAAGTGCCACTTTATGGTTAATGAAGGTATTGTCTTGGGGCATAAAATTTCTGAAAGAGGTATTGAAGTTGATAAAGCTAAAGTTGATGCTATTGAAAAGATGCCGTGTCCTAAGGACATTAAAGGTATAAGAAGTTTCCTTGGTCATGTCGATTTTTATAGGAGGTTCATTAAAGACTTTCTCAAAAATTTCTAGGCCTCTGACTAATCTCTTACAAAAAGATGTTCCTTTTGTTTTTGATGATGATTGTGTAGAAGCATTTGAAATACTTAAGAAGGCCTTGATTTCTGCAACTATTGTTTAGCCACCTGATTGGAATTTACCCTTTGAAATTATGTGTGATGCTAGTGATTATGCCGTAGGTGTTGTTCTAGGACAAAGAGTCGATAAGAAATTAAATGTTATCCAATATGCTAGTAAAACTCTAGACAGTGCCCAAAGAAATTATGCTACTACTGAAAAAGAATTTTTAGCAGTTGTATTTGCTTGTGATAATTTCAGACCTTATATTATTGATTCTAAAGTAACTGTTCACACTGATCATGCTGCTATTAAAGATCTTATGGAAAAGAAAGATGCTAAACCTAGACTTATTAGATGGGTTCTCTTGCTACAAGAATTTGATTTGCATATTATAGATAGAAAGGGAGCTGAGAACCCCGTTGCAGACAACTTATCTAGGTTAGAGAATGTTCTTGATGACCCACTACCTATTGATGATAGCTTTCCTGATGAACAATTAGCTATCACACTACAAGAAATCTATTAATCCATGACGGATTTCTGGTGACGTTCACAAAAACTGTCATGAAAACCGTCACATATAAGCAAGATACGAATGGGCCTGAAAACAGTAGCCCCTTTATGACAGACTTTGAGGGACCGTCACAAAAACTGTCAAGGATCGACCAGCTGCACCTAGTCGGGCCTAGCCTTTTTTTCTTCATACACCATTTTTACCGTCATGGATGGTTCTAGCTGATGTGCCAGCGCGGGGTGTTGAAATTTTCGAGCCAGCCCATTTAACTGCAGAGTCCACGCCAGCCTAACCCTAATCACCCTTCTCCCAGCTCCTCCCCTACCAACCTTCAGCCACCGCCACTCTACCTATCCTCCTCGTGCCACTCCACCGGCGTCGGCGCTGAACCACCCCGTGCCGCTTCACCGCCGCCGGCGCTGAACCACCCCACGCCGGGCCGCTCCCCACCATTCCCCTCCCCTCACCATTCAGATCTCCACCAGTCCTACCCCTCGAGCCGAGGCAGCAGCGGTGGCAGCGGGACCAACAGCCGGACTTGGAAGTCCCCGAGGTCACCGGCGGCGGGGCCGACAGCAGGATTTGGAAGTCCCCGAGGTCACCGGCGGCGGGCACGGATCCAGGTCCATCCGACGGAGAGCCCATGTGAGTAAGGAATCACCCATCTTGGTTGTTCATCGGGATTGAGTGCTTACATAGTTTCATATTTGGGTTGGGGATCTGCAGGTCAGTCTCATGGGGATGGTTAGCTGCAAGGCGGAGCGGAACACATACGTGTCCTTCACGCTCCACGACGACACCGACTGCATCGATTTCATCAGATGGTGAGTGAAGAGCACCGAAGGCCCCGACGATGTTGGCTATTAGTACGACAGTGCAAGAAATCTAGTAATATGGGAATAAACCCATAGATTCTTAACCATCTCTGATTAGTTCAGTAATTGAGTTCCAGATGTGTTTTAGGATACAAGTTGCGCGTGATTGAGACAGGTTTTCCAATTTACATGTTGCGCAAGATTCATCTCTCTTTCCATCCCTTTGTCTTGCCTTTGGTCTTCCTACGTCCAGGGGGATGCCTTGCTTGCTGTTCACTTCATACATAATACTTGTTCTTCCCAGGATAGTGTCAGACACCATACTCCATCTTATTTATTGATGATTTTTCGGGGTTCTCATGCTTGTTTATTCTGGATTTCTCTGTCAGAACTGCTTGTGTGTCCATCTGCGACAATGGCTGCTGGTCAGTTTGTCTATTTCTTGCCTTCCTTGCTCCCTAGTGCTGTTCATTATACTATCTCTTAGGAACCTCAATTACTTATTTCTGTCTACTGTGAGGTATTTGTTCAGTTTCAATCTGAATCGCCTAACTCGGAGTGCAATCCGCATTGAGCTGGTATATCTCGAATGTATGCAACAATATTTAACTACTAGATGTAAATGTAAAAAATGTTGATATAACTTCAAACATTTTAATTTTGGAAGAAAATGATTACCCCAATGCAATTGGAGATCAGTCAGTGTTTACTATTGCTCACTTGTTATACAGTGTACTGTCTATCTATGTTAGAACACTTGTTGGTTCTTTTAGGAATGGTAAATCTCACCATGGACTCATTGTTTGGGCAACAAAAAACACTTGTGTTTATTATTAGTAATCTTATGCCAATTGACAATTATTACTGAGCAAACAGAAGTGATGGCCGCATTGTGAAGAGCACCTTATATATGCGTCAGGTTTGGTCACCTGTGAATGTTCAGACAGTTGTGCTGGTGTATCCACTTCAGATTTTTATTAAAACCTGAAGTAATATTGCATTTCTTTAATGTGGTCAATACTTTCATGTAGTCTGGAACATGATGAGTCACTATTGCGCGTGTTTCAGTATGCCAAAGCTGAAAACATGTGTGGCACATCTTGCGAAAACTATCTTACTTTTGGTTGTGTCGTGTGTGCTATCTCTGCACCTGCACTTGCATGCTATTGGACAGCTTAATCTTATGCTAATAACTATGCATTTATTACTATATGACATGTAAAGTTAATCTAAGATGACCGATCATTTGGCTAGCTCCACACATGTTACAGTGTTATACTCTGTCACCTAGCTAGCTTGTCATATCAGGGTAAATATTTTGGTTTGGCATGGCTATCATAAGCAGATGATGCTTTTGTAATCCTTTTTCTTTTCTATTGGTGGCGTGTCTAACATTGCCAATACCATGATGTGGTCTATGTTCATTCACAGTTCACCATGATGGCAGGGTGCGGCAACGCGCTCCTTTAGGTTCTAGTATGTTCGTAATTTACCAATGTTAATGCTGAAATCTATTAATTCAGTGTACCATCGTTGTCTCATAGGTCCTGAACATGCTTAACTGGGAACTTAACTGCGAAGCTCAGAATGCTAGTTCATGTCAATTGTAAACTAGCATCCCTTTGTGATTTATGAACTTTGAGGTATGAACTCTGAACTTTTTTTGACAGAGATAATTGTGTGCCTTGTATCTCATCTCATATGGAAGTGTGGGCGGAGATAATTCTGTACCTTTTATGCCATGAAGGCTAATCAGTAAATGGGAGAATGCATGCTTTTTTTCTTCCAACATATTTTACTGTTCTTCACAATTCCTAGGTGTGGTTAATCTAGATGTGAAGGTTTGGTCTGAAAGCATTAGACTAAATTTGAACCATTAGGTTCATCTTTCTTCTAAGGAACGTGCTACGCGTTGGTCGGCAGATCTTTTAAAAAGATCCATCGAGTAGCGATCTGTCAGATCTTTTTTTGTAACATAGGTCTTCTTGCATAATTTTGTTTGCAGTAAAGGTCTTGTTGCAGAAAATAATTGCGTCTCCCTTTTTTGCGACATAGGATTTGTTGGGGAAGGGACATCAACACAAGTGATGTTGCAAAAAAAATCACAACAAAGATGTAGTTAGAATAGTGTGGTATGCGAGCCACACATGGGACACGCATCACGTGCCGGAGGCGACGGACGCCTGTGTTGGATCAGTAGGCTGTTCCCAAGCTTTTCCCTTGTTCTAAAGTGGTTAACTGAAGTTCTCTCATGCTCGTGAAAGAATTCTACTGTTAAAATAATGAGATCACTAGGTGAATCATTTAATTGCCTAAAATGGTTTTGCTTTTAAGTGTTTTTATTTTACATGAAAAATACAAGTTTGATCGGAATTAACCTTAATTGGTGAAGAAACTATGCCTCCAGTATTACTTTTTCTAGTTTTCTAACTAGAAACTACAGTACATTGTATTGTATGAACCATCCTGTAGTGTATGAACCATACTATATTGTATGAACCATCTGTTTTGATAGACCAAGCCCTATCAGTGTATATAAACTTGATTTTTTGTGGTACTTGATGAATAAGAAATGATGTCTCCATCCTTTGCTTAAAATTGCTTGGAAAAGCAACTATATCATTACTCTCTAGATTCATTTGGGGGCTGGCTATCATTACTTACTATAAGTTTGTATATGTTTTGGATTCTATGTAGGTTGGCACTCAGCTGGAGATTGAAGTTTTTAGCAGGAATGACTTGGCCTCGAATAACTACATGGAAGCATTAGTGGTGTAGTGTTGAAGATTAAATCCAGCTAGTAGTATATTTACTCGAAATTTTTAAAAATAATGCTTATAGTTCTTTCTCGATATGTATGTGATGTTTTGATACAAATATTTGTTTTCAGAAATCAGTCTAGATTATTGGAAGTTTGTATTTTCTTACGACCAGATGCTATTGTGTGAATGAATTTGTCTTGTTGCAAATTGGGTTGCATGAAAAATCACGCTGCACAAAAAATGGGCTAATGGTTGGACTAAAAGAATAGGTATTCTAATGGGTAGAACTGAAGTAAGTGGCTAGGGTTGGACTGGACCCAAATTATTGGGCTAAATCCTTAATTGGGCTGGTTACTACATGGGCCATGTTGGATGCCACGTCAGATCCACGTAGACGCCACCTCAGGTCCATGCTCCTACCAGGTCATGTAAATCTGTGACGGCTTAGTCTGTCATGGAATCTTGGGCCCGGCGAGCCTAGGGACAGATCTATGACGGCCAAAAACCGTCAAGGAGGGTACTGTGCCAAATTATGATGCGATATACATGACGGTTTTCAAGTCCGTCACGTCTGCGCATCCACGACGGTTTTTCATTGATCCATGACAGCTTGGGACTGTCATCGATTAACAGGTTTCTTGTAGTGTCATAAATGCTTCTCGTACTGCTCCATGGTATGCTGATTATGCCAATTACATTGTTGGTAAATTTATACCACCTAGTTTCACATACCAGCAAAAGAAAAAGTTTTTCTATGATTTAAGACATTACTTCTGGGATGACCCACACCTTTATAAAGAAGGAGTAGATGGTGTTATTAGACGCTGTGTACCCGAGCATGAACAAGAACAGATCCTAGGCAAGTGTCACTCCGAAGCTTATGGAGGACACCATGTTGGAGATAGAACTGCGCATAAGGTATTGCAATCCAGTTTTTATTGGCCTACTCTTTTTAAAGATACCTGTAAGTTTGTCTTGTCTTGTGATGAATGTCAAAGAATTGGTAACATTAGTAGACGTCAAGAAATGCCTATGAACTGTTCACTTGTTATTGAACCATTTGATGTTTGGTGCTTTGATTATATGGGACTGTTTCCTTTCTCTAATGGGTATACACATATTTTAGTTGCTGTTGATTATGTTACTAAGTGGGTAGAAGCTATTCCAACTAGTAGTGCTGATCATAACACCTCTATTAAGATGCTTAAAGAAGTTATTTTTCTGAGGTTTGGAGTCCCTAGATACTTAATGACTGATGGTGGTTCACATTTTATTCATGGTGCCTTTCGTAAAATGCTTGCTAAGTATGATGTTAATCATAGAATTGCATCTCCATATCATCCACAGTCTAGTGGTCAAGTAGACTTGAGTATGTTAATAGATCTAGAAAGAATTGGACCAAAAAACTTGATGATGCATTATGGGCCTATAGAACTGCATATAAAAATCCTATGGGTATGTCTCCGTATAAAATGGTATATGGAAAAGCATGTCACTTACCTCTCGAACTAGAACATCGGGCATATTTGGCCATTAAAGAGCTCAATTATGATTTCAAACTTGCCGATGAAAAGAGGCTATTTGACATTAGCTCACTTGATGAGTGGAGAACTGATGACCCACAAGTATAGGGGATCTATCGTAGTCCTTTCGATAAGTAAGAGTGTCGAACCCAGCGAGGAGCAGAAGAAAATGATAAGCGGTTTTCAGCAAGGTATTCTCTGCAAGCACTGAAATTAGCGGTAACAGATAGTTTTGTGATAAGATAATTTGTAACGAGCAACAAGTAACAAAAGTAATTGAAGTGCAGCAAGGTGGCCCAATCCTTTTTGTTGCAAAGGACAAGCCTGGACAAACTCTTATATAGAGAAAAGCGCTCCCGAGGACACATGGGAATTATCGTCAAGCTAGTTTTCATCACGTTCATATGATTCGCGTTCGGTACTTTGATAATTTGATATGTGGGTGGACCGGTGTTTGGGTGTTGTCCTTACTTGGAAAAGCATCCCACTTATGATTAACCCCTATTGCAAGCATCCGCAACTACAAAAGAAGTATTAAGGTAAACCAAACCATAGCCTGAAACATATGGATCCAAATCAGCCCCTTACGAAGCAACACATAAACTAGGGTTTAAGCTTCTGTCACTCTAGCAACCCATCATCTACTTATTACTTCCCGATGCCTTCCTCTAGGCCCAAATAATGGTGAAGTGTCATGTAGTCGACGTTCACATGACACCACTAGAGGCAAGATAACATACATCTCATCAAAATATCGAACGAATACCAAATTCACATGACTACTAATAGCAAGACTTCTCCCATGTCCTCAGGAACAAACGTAACTACTCACAAAGCATATTCATGTTCATAATCAGAGGGGTATTAATATGCATAATGGATCTGAACATATGATCTTCCACCAAATAAACCAACTAGCATCAACTACAAGGAGTAATCAACACTACTAGCAACCTACAGGTACCAATCTCAGACTTAGAGACAAGAATTGGATACAAGAGATGAACTAGGGTTTGAGAGGAGATGGTTCTGGTGAAGATGTTGATGGAGATTGGCCCCCTCCCGATGAGAGGAGCGTTGGTGATGACGATGGCGATGATTTCCCCCTCCCGGAGGGAAGTTTCCCCGGCAGAACAGCTCCGCCAGGGCCCTAGATTGGTTCCGCCAAGGTTCCGACTCGTGGCGGCGGAGTCTCGTCCCGAAAGCTTGCTTATGATTTTTTCTCGGATGAAATACTTCATATAGCAAAAGATGGACACCGGAGGGCCACCAGGGGGCCCACGAGGCAGGGGGCGCGCCCAGGGGGTAGGGCGCGCCCCCCACCCTCGTGCCCAGGGTGTGGGTCCCCTCTGGTATTTTCTTCGCTCAGTATTTTTTATTATTTCCAAAAATAACTTCCGTGGAGCTTCAGGACTTTTGGAGTTGTGCAGAATAGGTCTCTAATATTTGCTCCTTTTCCAGCCCAGAATTCCAGCTGCCGGCATTCTCCCTCTTTATGTGAACCTTGTAAAATAATAGAGAATAGGCATAAGTATTGTGACATAACGTATAATAACATCCCATAATGTGATAAATATCAATATAAAAGCATGATGCAAAATGGACGTATCAACTCCCCCAAGCTTAGACCTCGCTTGTCCTCAAGCGGAAGCCGATAACGATAAATATGTCCACATGTTTAGAGATAGAGGTGTTGATAAAATAAAATACGGACGTGAGGGCATCATGATTATTCTCATAACAGCAACATATATGGATAATGTCATATGATTTCTTATGCTCAAGTAATAATCTATTCACAATGCAAAGTATGAATCAGAAACATTATTGAGAACTAACAAACTATAATCTCAGTCATTGAAGCAATTGCAATTTATCATAACAACAGAAATAATCTATGTCAGAGCTTTCTAGCAAGTCCACAGACTCAACTATCATTTAGTCTTTCACAATTGCTAACACTCACACAATACTTGTGGTTACGGAGTTTTAATCAGGCACAGAGAAAGATAGGGGCTTATAGTTTCGCCTCCCAACCTTTTACCTCAAGGGTAATGTCAACAATAATAGATCATGCTAACTGACATCCAGTTAGATATATATATCAGGATCTTTCCAACATCATGTGCTTGCCGAAGGATAAAATGTAAAAAGGAAAGGTGAAGATCACCATGACTCTTGCATAAGGTAGAAGATAATAAAAGATACGCCCTTCGCAGAGGGAAGCAGAGGTTGCATGCGCTTTCAGGGTTGGATGCACAAAATCTTAATGCGAAAGAACATCACTTTATATTGCCGCTTGTGATATAGACCTTTATTATGCAGTCCGTCGCTTTTATTTCTTCCACATCACAAGATCGTATAAAGCTTATTTCCTCCACACCAATCAATCGTACATATTTAGAGAGCAATTTTTATTGCTTGCACCAATGACAACTTACTTGAAGGATCTTACTCAATCCATAGGTAGATATGGTGGACTCTCATGGCAAAACTGGGTTTAAGGGTTTTTGGAAGCACAAGTAGTATCTCTAGTTGGTGCAAAGAATTTGGCTAGCATGAGGGGGAAAGCCAAGCTCAACATGTTGGATGATCCATGACAAAATACTTTATCTCAGATATAAGAAAACATAACCCATTATGTTGTCTTCCTTGTCCAACATCAACTCTTTAGCATGTCATATTTTAATGAGTGCTCCCAATCATAAAAGATGTCCAAGATAGTATATATTTATGTGAAACCACTCTTTCTTTATTACTTCCTATTAATTGCAACGATGACCAAAACTATGTTTGTCAACTCTCAACAACTTTTAATCATCATACTCTTTCTATGTGCAGTCATTATCCTCCATAAAATCAATATGATCTCTTTGTTTCTTTTTATTCTTTTCTCTTTTCTTTTATTCACTCAAGATCATGGCAAAATAATCAAGCCCTTCAGTCAACACTAATCTTTATTATATAGCTCACGGGCTCGATTACATAAAGGGAACATAAAGCAAAACTCAAAACTAAATCATACTAAAACTTTATTCTACTAGATCAAGATATTACTAAAAGGATCGAACTAAGAAAAATAGTAAAGATAGGAGTGTGATGGTGATACGATACTGGGGCACCTCCCCCAAGCTTGGCAGTTGCCAAGGGGAGTGCCCATAACCATATGATTATATCTCTTTCTTCGGAGGTGGTGATGATGAAGTTGTTGATGATGTAAATTGCGCTTTCAGCTTCTTCATATTGTAATTGAGGAGAGCAATTTCCTCCTTTAAATCATCGACCTCCGACTCCAGCTTCAAGATCTTGTCACATAAATCTCCTTCGCTTTTTTGCCGAAAACGAGAAGGAATAGATCGGTTGTTAGATAGTTTAGCCCTCTTAGGGAGACTGGATTTCTTGAACTTCACGTGCATATCCCCAGGTTGAGGTAGAGGGACATCCTCCTCCTCCGAACTTGAATCATTGATCCTCATCAGATGAGCATCCTCCTCCTCATCCGTAGTTCGACCACAAGGAGATAGATCCCCATAGGTCTTTGGGTCAGCAAGGAGGTGTGAGACATAGCTCTCTCCGCCGGAAACCTGAGATGACATCTTGCTCCAAATCTTCTACAGAAACAACTCGAAA
This sequence comes from Triticum aestivum, assembly GCF_018294505.1. Lineage (NCBI taxonomy): Eukaryota > Viridiplantae > Streptophyta > Magnoliopsida > Poales > Poaceae > Triticum > Triticum aestivum. Next base: position 493,865,637 of record NC_057802.1, on the reverse strand, counting down.
CAAAAGCAGAGGATATTTGTGTGATACAGGAGTCAAAACCTTCGGGAGATTATATAACGAATTTTTACCGACCAAAATACATAACTTGAAAGAAATCAGAGTCCAGGGGTAGGGCGTGCCCTCCACCCTCGTGGAGCCCTCGTGTCCTTCCCGAACTGCTTCTTATTTTTCTATTTTTCTAAATATTCCAAAACGGAGAAAAATTGCCTTTAGAACTATTTTGGAGTCGGTTTACTTACCGTACCACATACCTATTCCTTTTCAGAGTCTGAAACGTTCCGGAAAGTGTCCCTTATGTATTCCTCCGGGGTTACGGTTTCGATAACATTGGTTTCAACATTTATAGGATTACCTGAGATATAATGTTTGATTCTTTGGCCGTTCACCACCTTCGGATTTGTGCCTTCAAAGTTGTTGATTTTTGTGGCACCGGAACGATAGACCTCCTCGATAACGTAAGGACCTTCCCATTTAGAGAGAAGTTTATCTGCAAAAAATCTTAAACGAGAGTTGTATAGCAATACATAATCACCTACATTAAACTCACGCTTCTGTATTATGTTGTCATGCCATATTTTAACTTTTTCTTTAAACAATTTGGCATTCTCATAGGCTTGGGTTCTCCATTCACCGAGTGAGCTAATGTCAAATAACCTCTTCTCACCGGCAAGTTTGAAATCATAGTTAAGCTCTTTAATAGCCCAATATGCCTTATGTTCTAGTTCAAGAGGTAAGTGGCATGCTTTTCCATAAACCATTTTATACGGAGACATACCCATAGGATTTTTATATGCAGTTCTATAAGCCCATAATGCATCATCAAGTTTCTTGGACCAATTCTTTCTAAATCTATTAACAGTCTTTTGCAAAATTAATTGGAGTTCTCTATTACTCAATTCTACTTGGTCACTAGACTGTGGGTGATAAGGGGATGCAATTCTATGATTAACATCATACTTAGCAAGCATTTTACGGAAAGCACCATGAATAAAGTGTGAACCACCATCAGTCATTAGATATCTAGGGACTCCAAACCTCAAAAAAATAAATTCTTTAAGCATCTTAATAGAAGTGTTATGATCAGCACTACTAGTTGGAATAGCTTCTACCCACTTAGTAACGTAATCAACAACAACTAAAATATGTGTATATCCATTAGAGGCAGGAAACGGTCCCATCTAATCAAAGCCCCAAAAATCAAATGCTTCAATAACAAGTGAATAATTCATAGGCATTTCTTGACGTCTACTAATATTACCAATTCTTTGACATTCATCACAAGATAAAACAAACTTACGGGCATCCTTGAAGAGAGTAGGCCAATAAAAACTGGATTGCAATACCTTATGTGCAGTTCTATCTCCAGCGTGGTGTCCTCCATAAGCTTCGGAGTGACACTTGCGTAGGATCTGTTCCTGTTCATGCTCAGGTACACAACGTCTAATAACACCATCTACTCCTTATTTATAAAGATGTGGGTCATCCCAAAAGTAATGTCTCAAATCATAGAAAAACTTTTTCTTTTGCTGGTATGTGAAACTAGGTGGTATAAATTTGGCAACAATGTAATTAGCATAATCAGCATACCAAGGAGCAGTACGAGAAGCGTTTATGACATTTAATTTTTCATCAGGAAAGCTATCATCAATAGGTAGTGGGTCATCAAGAACATTTTCTAACCTAGACAAGTTGTCTGCAACGGGGTTCTCAGCTCCCTTTCTACCAATAATATGTAAATCAAATTCTTGTAGCAGGAGAACCCATCTAATAAGTCTAGGTTTAGCATCTTTCTTTTCCATAAGGTATTTAATAGAAGCATGATCAGTGTGAATAGTTACTTTAGAATCAACACTATGAGGTCTGAACTTATCACAAGCAAATACAACTGCTAAGAATTCTTTTTCAGTAGTAGCATAATTTCTCTAGGCATTGTCTAGAGTTTTACTAGCATATTGAATAACATTTAATTTCTTATCAACTCTTTGCCCTAGAACAGCACCTACGGCATAATCGCTAGCATTACACATAAATTCAAAGGGTAAATCCAATCAGGTGGCTGAACAATAGGTGCCGAGATCAATGCTTTCTTTAGTATTTCAAATGCTTCTACACAATCATCATCAAAAACAAATGGTATATCTTCTTGTAATAAATTAGTCAGAGGCCGAGAAATTTTTGAGAAGTCCTTAATGAACCTCCTATAAAAACCGGCATGACCAACGAAACTTCTTATACCTTTGATGTCCTTGGGACATGGCATCCTTTCAATAGCATCAACTTTAGCTTTATCAACTTCAATACCTCTTTCAGAAATTTTATGCCCCAAGACAATGCCTTCATTAACCATAAAGTGGCACTTTTCCCAATTCAAGACAAGGTTAGTTTCTTCACATCTCTGCAAAACTCGAACAAGGTTGCTCAAGCAATCATCAAAATAGGATCCATAGATGGAGAAATCGTCCATGAAAACCTCACAAATCTTTTCACAAAAGCAGAGAATATAGCCGTCATGCATCTTTGAAAGGTAGCAGGTGCATTACATAAACCAAAAGGCATACATCTATAAACAAAAGTACCGAAAGGACAAGTAAATGTGGTCTTAGCTTGATCATCAGCTGACACAGGTATTTGAGAGAAACCAGAATAACCATCTAGAAAGCAAAAGTGTGTATGTTTGGATAATCTTTCTAGCATTTGATCAATAAAAGGTAAGGGGTAATGATCCTTTTTAGTAGCTTTATTTAATTTGCGGAAATCAATTACCATACTATAACTTGTAATAATTCTTTGCGAAATCAATTCATCTTTATCATTAGGAACGACAGTAATACCTCCCTTCTTAGGAACACAATGGACATGACTTACCCACTGACTATCAGCAACGGGATAAATTATACCTGCCTCAAGGAGCTTTAGTACTTCCTTTCTTACCACTTCTTTCATTTTAGGATTCAGCCGTCGTTGATGATCAATAACTGGTTTGGCATCTTTCTCCAAATTTATTTTGTGTTGACATAGTGTGGGACTAATGCCCTTAAGATCATCAAGAGTATATCCAATAGCAGCACGGTGCTTCTTCAGTGTTTTCAATAATTTTTCTTCCTCCTTCTCTGAAAGGTTAGCACTAATAATAACAGGATATATCTTTTTGTCATCAAGATAAGCATATTTAAGAGTATCAGGCAATGGTTTAAGCTCAAACACGGGATCACCCTTTGGTGGAGGAGGATCCCCTAGGATTTCAACAGGCAAGCTGTGTTTCAGGATAGGGCCTGCTTAAAGAACACTTCATCTATTTCCCTTCTTTCATTCATAAACATATCATTTTCATGGTCTAGCAAATATTGTTCTAAAGGATCACTAGGAGGCACGGAAATAGAAGCAAGACCAATAATTTCATCTTTACTAGGCAATTCCTCTTCACGGTGTTGTCTACAAAATTTAGAGAAATTAAACTCATGAGACATATCACCTAGACCAATAGTAACAACATCCTTTTCGCAGTTTATCTTAGCATTAACAGTGTTTAAGAAGGGTCTACCAAATATAATGGGACAAAAGCTATCTTGTGGGGAACCAAGAACAAGAAAATCAGCAGGATATTTAGTTTTCCCACACAAGACTTCAACATCTCTAACAATTCCCATGGGTGAAATAGTATCTCTACTGGCAAGCTTAATTGTGACATCAATATCTTCTAACTCAGTAGGTCGAATATCATGCATAATTTCTTTATATAAGTCATTAGGTATTGCACTAGCACTAGGACCCATATCACACAAGCCATGATAACAATGATCTCCTATTTTAACAGAAATAACAGGCATGCCTACCACATGTCTATGTTTATCTTTAGCACACGATTTAGCAATTCTAGCAGTTTCATCACAAAAATAAATAACATGCCCATCAATATTATCTGCCAAGAGATCCTTAACGATACCAATATTAGGTTCAACTTTAACTTGCTCAGCAGGTGTATAAGTTCTAATATTGCTTTTACGAACCACAGTTGAAGCTTTAGCATGATCTTTTATCCTAACTGGAAAAGGTGGTTTCTCAACATAAGCAGTAGGAACAATAGGATCATTATAAGTGATAGTCTTTTCTTCAACTTTAATAGGTTCCACTACTTTTACTTCTATGGGAGGATGATATTTAAACCAATTCTCCTTAGGGAGATCAACGTGAGTAGCAAAAGATTCACAGAAAGCAGCTACTATCTCCGAGTCAAGTCCATATTTAGTGCTAAATTTACGGAAAACATCGGTATCCATAAAAGATTTAACACAATCAAACTTAGGTGTCATACCTGACTCCTTACCTTCGTCGGGATCCCAATCTTCAGAGTTGCGTTTAATTCTTTCCAATAAATCCCATTTGAATTCAATAGTCTTCATCATAAAAGAGCCAGCACAAGAAGTATCGAGCATGGTGCGATTGTTATCAGAAAGCCGAGCATAAAATTTTTGAATAATCATTTCTCTTGAGAGCTCATGATTGGGGCATGAATATAACATTGATTTAAGCCTCCCCCAAGCTTGAGCGATGCTTTCTCCTTCGCTAGGCCAAAAATTATATATATAATTGTGATCACGATGAACAAGATGCATAGGAGAAAACTTCTGATGAAATTCCAATTTCAATCGTTTGTAGTTCCATGATCCCATATCGTCACATAGCCTATACCATGTCAATGCATCTCCCTTCAAAGATAAATGGAAGACCTTCTTCTTAATAACATCGTCGGGCACACCTGCAAGCTTAAATAATCCACAAACTTCATCCACATATATTAAGTGCTCATCAGGATGCATTGTTCCGTCTCGTGCAAAAGGATTAGCTAGCAGTTTTTCTATCATACCCAAAGGAATCTCAAAGTAGACATTTTCATTTTTAGTAGGTTCAATAGGTTGAGGAGCAACTCTTTGCTCTACTGGTCGGGGTGAAGATACCCCGAACAAGCCCCTCAGAGGATTACTTTCCATAGTAACAAGTGACAGTAAATTTCAGCACACTATATAAATTTCTTCCTTACCAAATTCCACCTACCAAAGGCGCTTCACTCCCCGGCAACGGCTCCAGAAAAGAGTCTTGATGACCCACAAGTATAAGGGATCTATCATAGTCCTTTCGATAAGTAAGAGTGTCGAACCCGACGAGGAGCAGAAGGAAATGATAAGCGGTTTTCAGCAAGGTATTCTCTGCAAGCACTGAAATTAGAGGTAGCAGATAGTTTTGTGATAAGATAATTTGTAACGAGCAACAAGTAAAAAAAGTAAATAAAGTGCAGCAAGGTGGCCCAATCCTTTTTGTAGAAAAGGACAAGCCTGGACAAACTCTTATATAGAGAAAAGCGCTCCCGAGGACACATGGGAATTATCGTCAAGCTAGTTTTCATCACGTTCATATGATTCGCGTTCGGTACTTTGATAATTTGATATGTGGGTGGACCGGTGTTTGGGTGTTGTCCTTACTTGCACAAGCATCCCACTTATGATTAACCCCTATTGCAAGCATCCGCAACTACAAAAGAAGTATTAAGGTAAACCTAACCATAGCCTGAAACATATGGATCCAAATCAGCCCCTTACGAAGCAACGCATAAACTAGGGTTTAAGCTTCTGTCACTCTAGCAACCCATCATCTACTTATTACTTCCCGATGCCTTCCTCTAGGCCCAAATAATGGTGAAGTGTCATGTAGTAGACGTTCACATAACACCACTAGAGGGGAGACAACATACATCTCATCAAAATATCGAACGAATACCAAATTCACATGACTACTAATAGCAAGACTTCTCCCATGTCCTCAGGAACAAACGTAACTACTCACAAAGCATATTCATGTTCATAATCAGAGGAGTATTAATATGCATAAAGGATCTGAACATATGATCTTCCACCAAATAAACCAACTAGCATAACCTACAAGGAGTAATCAACACTACTAGCAACCTACAGGCACCAATCCCAGACTTGGAGACAAGAATTGGATACAAGAGATGAACTAGGGTTTGAGAGGAGATAGTGCTGGTGAAGATGTTGATGGAGATTGCCCTCTCCCGTTGAGAGGAGCGTTGGTGATGATGATGGCGATGATTTCCCCCTCCCGGAGGGTAGTGTCCCCAGGAAAACAGCTCTGCTGGAGCCCTAGATTGGTTCCACCAAGGTTCCGCCTCGTGGCGGCCGAGTCTCGTCCCGAAAGCTTGCTTCTAATTTTTCTTCGGACGAAAGACTTCATATAGCAGAAGATGGGCACCGGAGGGCCAGCAGGGGGCCCACGAGGCAGGGGGCACGCCCAGGGGGTAGGGCGCGCCCCCCACCCTCATTGCCAGGGTGTGGGCCCCCTCTGGTATTTCTTCCGCTCAGTATTTTTTATTATTTCCAAAAATAACTTTCGTGGAGTTTTAGGACTTTTGGAGTTGTGCAGAATAGTTCTTCGATATTTGCTCCTTTTCCAGCCCAGAATTCCAGCTGCCGGCATTCCCCCTCCTTATGTAAACCTTGTAAAATAAGAGAGAATAGGCATAAGTATTGTGACATAATGTGTAATAACAACCCATAATGCAATAAATATCGATATAAAATCATGATGCAAAATGGACGTATCAAGAACGCAGGCCTATGAGAATGCCAAACTGTTTAAAGAAAAAGTTAAAAGATGGCATGACAAAAGGATACAAAAGCGTGAGTTTAACGTAGGTGATTATGTTTCTCTATGCAACTCTCGTTTAATGTTTTTTGCAGGAAAGCTTCTCTCTAAATGGGAAGGTCATTACGTTATCGAGGACGTCTATCGTTCCGGTGCCATAAAAATCAACAACTTCAAAGGCACAAATCCAAAGGTGGTGAACGGTCAATGAATCAAACATTATATCTCAGGTAATCCAATAAATGTTGAAACTAATTGTCGGTGGGAAACGACACCTATGGGATCACAAGAATCCCTACTATGGTTGCCGGGGTTCGGGGTTGTGAGAAGAGCAGGATTAGCAGTCAGCACAAGGATCGTTTACCCAGGTTCGGGCCGCGAGGATGCGTAATACCCTAGTCCTGCTCTGGTGTGTAGTTGAGAGAGTTCTTGAGCTCTTGAACTAGCTATGGTGGCTGCGTAGTTCAAAAGAGCCGCATCCCTCTCCAGTATGCCAAGGGCATCCTTTTATAGTCAAAAGGGGCTGCCACAGTGGCACACAGGAGGTGGAAAGGCCTACAGTGCTGCGAGCTTATCGCTCGTGTTACAGGACAAGACGCAGTAAATGCATAGCTTAGGTGTCCCTTAGCTTTATTGGGGACGGGAACGAGGCCCATCCCGTTCGTTGCCGCCTCGCCTTGCTTTGACACGCGCCCAGGCCAGCGGTGCATGCGGCGCCATGTAGGTGATACATCTCCAACGTATCTAATTTATGAAGTATTCATGCTATTATATTATCCATGTTGGATGTTTTATGGGGTTTACTATGCACTTTTATATTACTTTTGGGACTAACCTATTGACCCAGAGCCCAGTGCCAGTTCCTGTTTTTTCCCTTGTTTCAGTGTTTCGAAGAAAAGGAATATCAAACGGAGTCGAAACGGAATGAAACCTTCTGGAGGAGTTATTTTTGGAAGGAAAGCAACCCGGGAGACTTGGAGTCCACGTCAAGAATGCAACGAGGAAGGCACGAGGTAGGGGGGCGCGCCCACCCCCCTGGGTGCGCCCTCCACCCTCGTGGGCCCCTCGTGGCTCCCCTGACGTACTTCTTTCACCTATATATTCCCATATACCCTATAAACTTCGAAGAACAGAATAGATCGGGAGTTCCGCCACCGCAAGCCTCTGTAGCCACCAAAAAAAATCGGGACCCTGTTCCGGCACCCTGCCGGAGGGGTAACCCTCACTGGTGGCCATCTTCATCATCCCGATGCTCTCCATGACGAGGAGGGAGTAGTTCACCCTCGGGGCTCAGGGTATGTACCAATAGCTATGTGTTTGATCTCCCTCTCGTGTTCTTGATTTGGCACGATCTTGATGTATCGCGAGCTTTGCTGTTATAGTTGCATCTTATGTTTCTTCTCCCCCTCTACTCTCTTGTGATGGATTGAGTTTTCCCTTTGAAGTTATCTTATCGGATTGAGTCTTTAATGATTTGAGAACACTTGATGTATGTCTTGCCGTGCGTATCTGTGGTGACCATGGGATATCACGTGATTCACTTGATGTATGTTTTGGTGATCAACTTGTGGGTTCCGCCCATGAACCTATGGATAGGGGTTGGCACACGTTTTCATCTTGATTCTCCGGTAGAAACTTTGGGGCACTCTTTGAAGTACTTTGTGATGGTTGAATAGATGAATCTGAGATTGTGTGATGCATATCGTATAATCATACACACCGATACTTGAGGTGACATTGGAGTATCTAGGTGACATTAGGGTTTTGGTTGATTTGTGTCTTAAGGTGTTATTCTAGTACCAACTCTAGGGTTGTTTGTGACACTTATAGGAATAGCCCAACGGATTGATGTGAAAGAATAACTTTGAGGTGGTTTCGTACCCTACCATAATCTCTTTGTTTGTTCTCCGCTATTAGTGACTTTGGAGTGACTCTTTGTTGCATGTTGAGGGATAGTTATATGATCCAATTATGTTATTATTGTTGAGAGAACTTGCACTAGTGAAAGTATGAACCCTGGGCCTTGTTTCAACGAATTGCAATATCGTTTGTGCTCACTTTTATCATTAGTTACCTTGCTGTTTTTATATTTTCAGATTACAAATACCTATATCTACCATCCATATTGCACTTGTATCACCATCTCTTTGCCGAACTAGTGCACCTATACAATTTACCATTGTATTGGGTGTGTTGGTGACACAAGAGACTCTTTGTTATTTGGTTGCAGGGTTGTTTGAGAGACACCATCTTCATCCTACGCCTCCCACGGATTGATAAACCTTAGGTCATCCACTTGAGGGAAATTTGCTACTGTCCTACAAACCTCTGCACTTGGAGGCCCAACAACGTCTACAAGAATAAGGTTGCGTAGTAGACATCAAGCTGTTTTCTGGTGCCGTTGCCGGGGAGGTGAGTGCTTGAAGGTATATCTTTAGATCTTACAATCGAATCTTTTAGTTTCTTGTTTTATCACTAGTTTAGTCTATAAAATAAAACTACAAAAAATGGAATTAAGGGTGCCTCATATGCTTCATCTTTTTAATGTCTTTTGTGAAAACGATGGGAAGGAAAATTGTGCTCAGTACTAGAAGAAGAATTACATAGAATGCTTGGCATAAAATATGTGAATAATGAGCATGATTGCAATGTTGTTAGTATGAATTCCTTGAATACCCATGATGCTAATGATATGCAAAGCCACAAGCTTGGGGATGCTATGTTTGATGAAGATTATATGTTTAGTCCCCCAAGTTTTGAGGAGCAAATTTATTATGATGAAAGCATGCCTCCTATTTATGATGATTATTGTGATGACACGTATGCTATAAAGAATAATGATAACCACGAAACTTGTCATCTTGATCTTAATTTTCAATCACATGATAGTTATTTTGTTGAGTTTGCTCCCACCACTATTCCGATTGAGAAGAATTTTGCTTATGTGGAGAGTAGTAAAATTCCTATGAAAGTAGATCATGAAAAGAATGCTTTAGGTGCTGGTTATATTGTTGAATTCATTCATGATGCTACTGAAAATTATTATGAGGGAGGAATATATGCTTGTAGGAATTGCAATAATATCAAGTTTCCTCTCTATGTGCTTAAAGTTTTAAAGTTATGCTTGTTTTCCCTTCCTATGCTAGTTGATTATTGTTCCCATAAGTTGTGTGCTCACCAAATCCCTATGCATAGGAAGTGGGTTAGACTTAAATGTGCTAGTCATATTCTTCATGATGCTCTCTTTATGTTTCAATTCTTATCTTTTATGTGAGCATCATTGAAATCATCATGCCTAGGTAGGGGCGTTAAACGATAGCAATTGTTGGGAGGCAACCCAATTTTATTTTAGTTTCTTGCTTTTCGGTTCTGTTTAGGAATAAATAATCCATCTAGCTTCTGTTTAGATGTGGTTTTGTGTTTTAATTAGTGTTTGTGCCAAGTAGAACCTTTGGGAAGACTTGGGTGAAGTATTTATGATCATGCTGTAAAAAACAGAAACTTCAGTGCTCACAAGATTAGCTGAAACTTTTTACTAGAGAGTGATATTTAGTTGATTCTTTTTTCAGATGATTACTAGACAAATTACTCAGGTCCACCAATTTATTTTAGAATTTTTTGAGTTCTAGAAGTTTGCGTTAGTTACAGATTACTACAGACTGTTCTGTTTTTGACAGATTCTGTTTTTCGTGTGTTGTTTGCTTATTTTGATGAATCTATGGCTAGTAAAATGGTTTAAAACCATAGAGAAGTTGTAATAAAGTAGATTTAACACCAATATAAATAAAGAATGAGTTCATTACAGTACCTTGAAGTGGTGTTTTTTTTTCCTTTTGCTAACGGAGGTTACGAGTTTCATGTTGAGTTTTGTGTTGTGAAGTTTTCAAGTTTTGGGGGAAGATTCGATGGGCTATGGAATAAGGAGTGGCAAGAGCCTAAGCTTGGGGATGCCCAAGGCACCCCAAGGTAATATTCAAGGACAACCAAAAGCCTAAGCTTGGGGATGCCCCGGATGGCATCCCCTCTTTCGTCTTCGTTCATCGGTAACTTTACTTGGAGCTATATTTTTATTCACCATATGATATGTGTTTTGTTTGGAGCGTCATTTTATTTTCTTTAGCTTTGCTTGCTGTTTGAATAAAATACCAAGATATGAAATTCTTAAATGAGAGAGAGTCTTCACATAGCTACATAATTATTTAACTACTCATTGATCTTCACTTATATCTTTTTGGAGTAGTTTGTCATTTACTCGTGTGCTTCACTTATATCCTATGAGTAAATGATTGAATTAATTGAATGTCATAAATCTGAAATTATATATGTTTCATACGCCTTTCCCATGGGGAGTATTTCCTTCACATATATGAAGTAGAGGTGGTAAATTTATTGAAGGTTAGACAACATTGTATTAGTCACTTGAACAATTCATGAAAGAATATTGAAGGAAGAGAGATTTCACATATAAATATACTATCTTGGGCATCTTCTATGATTGTGAGCCCCATTAATTATTTTCAAACCTGAGCAAATTAGTTGAAGTTGGACAAGGAAGACAACATAATGAGTTATGCTTGGGTATATTTGTATAGAAGTTATATTGTTATGGATCGTCTAACATGTGGTGCTTGCTATTTAGAATCCTTTGCTAGCCAAAATATCTGTACTAAGCGGGAATACTGCTTGTGCATCCAAACTCCTTGAACCAAGTTTCTTCCATGAGTGTCCACCATATGTACCTATATGCGGTATTTACCTGCCGTTCCAAGTAAATTTGCATGTGCCAAACTCTAAACCTTCAAACAATAATCTGTTTTGTATGCCCGAATCGCTCATGTAGTGTCTAGGGGCTGTCAGTATCTTCCATGCTAGGTGGGTTATTCTCACGATGAGTGGACTCCGCTCATCATTCACGAGAAAATGGCTGGTAACTGGGATGCCCAGTCCTATGATCAAAAGATCAAAAACAAATTCGCAAATAATTTAAACAAAACTCCCCCAGGAATGTTGATAGTTGGACGGAACCCGTTGTTTCGGACAAGCTGTGGAGTGTGAATGTTGGTGGAGGGGGAGTAAAAACTTTACCTTTCTGCGTGGGAACCGCCTATAATGTATCTAGTATGGAAGATATTGGGAACTCTTGGTCGTTATGTTGACAATGAAAGCATACCTCTCAAAATTATTTTCATCTCTGTTTTTGCTTCGAGCTCTGGCACCTCTGCAAATCCCTGCTTCCCTCTGCGAAGGGCCTATCTTTTACTTTTATGCAAGAGTCAGTAGTATTCCTTCTGATTCCAACCTACTCTTTAGTTGGCAAGCATCATGTGATGGAAAGATCTAAGCATATATGGCCATTCAAATATATTTGAGCATTAATTATTATTGTTGACATTACCCTTGAGGTGAAAGGTTGGGAGGCGAAGCACTAAGACCCTATCTTTCTCTGTGTTCGATGAATACTATTTGTTCTAAAAATATGTTTTGAGTGGTAGCAATCATGGAAGACTATACGATAGTTGAGTATGTGGAGTTTGCTAAATCAAAGCTCTGACATAGACTCTTCCTGAAAATAAGATGAATTGTAATTGTTTGATGACTAATAACACAGTTTGTTAGTTTTCAAGAAAATTTATGATCTATACTTTAACATGTGAATAGTTTGTTACTTGATCATGCAAAGTTCTATGAGTTGAGGAACTGTTATGACATATAATGATGCTAGAAAAGGTGATTGAAATTATCATTGATCAAACTTATGCACCTGCTAGCATTCACACTTCATAAATTCTTTCTTTTATCATTTACCTACTCGAGGACGAGAAGGAATTAAGCTTGGGGATGATGATACGTCTCCAACGTATCTATAATTTATGAAGTATTCATGCTATTATATTATCCATCTTGGATGTTTTATGGGCTTTACTATGCACTTTTATATTACTTTTGGGACTAACCTATTGACCCAGAGCCCAGTGCGAGTTCCTGTTTTTTCCCTTGTTTCAGTGTTTCGAAGAAAAGGAATATCAAACGGAGTCGAAACGGAATGAAACCTTCTGGAGAAGTTATTTTTGGAAGGAAATCAACCCGGGAGACTTGGAGTCCACGTCAACAAAGCAATGAGGAAGGCACGAGGTAGGGGGGCACGCCCACCCCCCCGGGCGCGCCCTCCACCCTCGTGGGCCCCTCGTGGCTCCCCTGACGTACTTCTTTCACCTATATATTCCCATATACCCTAAAAACATCGGAGAACAGAATAGATCGGGAGTTCCGCCGCTGCAAGCCTCTGTAGCCACCAAAAACGAATCGGGACCCTGTTCCGGCACCCTGCCAGAGGGGGGAACCCTCACCGGTGGCCATCTTCATCACCCTCGGCGCTGAGGGTATGTACCAGTAACTATGTGTTTGATCTCTCTCTCTCTCTCTCGTGTTCTTGATTTGGCACGATCTTGATGTATCGCGAGCTTTGCTATTATAGTTGGATCTTATGTTTCTTCTCCCCCTCTACTCTCTTGTGATGGATTGAGTTTTCCCTTTGAAGTTATCTTATCGGATTGAGTCTTTAATGATTTGAGAACACTTGATGTATGTCTTGCGAGCGTATCTGTGGTGACAATGGGATATCACGTGATTCACTGGATGTATGTTTTGTTGATCAACTTGTGGGTTCCGCCCATGAAACTATGCATAGGGGTTGGCACACGTTTTCGTCTTGATTCTCTGGTAGAAACTTTGGGGCAATCTTTGAAGTACTTTGTGTTGGTTGAATAGATGAATCTGAGATTGTTTGATGCATATCATATAATCATACCCACGGATACTTGAGGTGACATTGGAGTATCTAGGTGACATTAGGGTTTTGGTTGATTTGTGTCTTAAGGTGTTATTCTAGTACGAACTCTAGAGCTGTTTGTGACACTTATAGGAATAGCCCAACAGATTGATTGGAAAGAATAACTTTAAGGTGGTTTCGTACCCTACCATAATCTCTTCGTTTGTTCTCCGCTATTAGTGACTTTGGAGTGACTCTTTGTTGCATGTTGAGGGATAGTTAGATGATCCAATTATGTTATTATTGTTGAGAGAACTTGCACTAGTGAAAGTATGAACCCTAGGCCTTGTTTCAACGCATTGCAATATCGTTTGTGGTCACTTTTATCATTAGTTACCTTTCTGTTTTTATATTTTCAGATAACAAATACCTATATCTACCATCCATATTGCACTTGTATCACCATCTCTTTGCCGAACTAGTGCACCTATACAATTTACCATTGTATTGGGTGTGTTGGGGACACAAGAGACTCTTTGTTATTTGGTTGCAGGGTTGTTTGAGAGAGACCATCTTCATTCTACGCCTCCCACGGATTGATAAACCTTAGGTCATCCACTTGAGGGAAATTTGCTACTGTCCTACAAACCTCTGCACTTGGAGGCCGAACGACGTCTACAACCAGAAGGTTGCGTAGTACACATTAGTAGGCAGGCAGGCAGCTGAGGTGGCGCGGTGGTAGGGTCTTCACAAAGATCTACATGCCACCACGCAGGTGCTTGCTAAGTTGGTGTAGAGGCCGCCCGTTGCCATGCAGGTGCCTGCCCAGCTTATTGAGCTACCAGCTGCTTGGGGACGGCGGTGGAGTCTTGGTCGAAGCGGGCCTGGCTGTGGCCCCCCAGACGCCCTCGGCAAAGGCTTTTCCAGGGGCCCGACAAGGGTCTTACCGTGGCGTTGCAGTCGTCCCCAGCAAGGCGCTTGCCGGGGGTCTTGTCGATCTCCTCGGCAAGTATCCCGCCGAGGGTCGCCGTCCCTCTCGCTCTTTGGTATCTTTGGTCTTGATTTGCCTTGGCCATCTTGTGCTTCGGCTTCTCTCCGGCTCCCCTCCTCTGCCCTGCTTAGTGTGGCCGTGGCGCGCGGCTCCGACTGCCCGTGCACAAGTAAAGGGGTACAAAGGTGTGCCCCTACTTTTGTACACCGACACTAATGTTATTGTGTAACATCCCAAATTTTCAATTTGGAATGTTATACATTAGATCATCATTGCATAGCATATTTTATTGCATTTTGGAAAATCCTCGATAAATCCTAAGCAACTCAAGGACCCTCGGAGAGAGTTGGGGATTTTCCCGATTTTTCATATTTGATTTTTATCAAATAATAAAACGAGGATTTTGGTTTTAATTATTTTTCTCTCCGAAAAATATTTCATATTAAAATAAATGAGAGGAGAAAATACGACTTCTCCAAAACAATTGAAATATTGGAGGAAAAATATTAAAATCATATATTGGATTTTATTCGGATTTTATTTGCAATTTTACTTGCATTAAAAAATTGCACGTTTTCAAAACTGCATTTTTGGGTCAAAAAAAATGTTCACCTTGTTCTAATTATTTTAATTAGACGGGGAAATTTGTTTTATCATTTTTGGATTTTTATTTATTTTTCTGCGATTTTTTTTAGATTCGGCATAATATTTAAAAAAAAATAACCCTCCCCCGACCGGGCCGAGGCCCAGCGAAGCCAGGCCAGCCCACCTCCCGTCGTCTCCCCCGCACGCACGACGCCGCCGCCGCCCGAGTCCGCCAGGGACACGCCGGCCGCCGCCGCCTTGCCCCTCCTCCACGCCACCCCCTCCCCCTCTTAAATACCCCCACCCCGCCTCCTCTCCTCACCCCGCCGCCGCCCCGACCCGCACCCGCCGCCGCCCGCTGCAGCGCCGCGCCGCCGCCGCTCGCGCCGCCGCAGCCCGCCGCCTCTCGCCGAGCCCCGGCGCCGCCCGAGCCCCGCCGCCCCACCGGAGTCCCGCCGGAGCCGCCGTCGCTCGAGTCCGGTTTAAAAAAAAACCGATTCGGTTTATTTTTTTCTAAACCCTAGTTTTCGTTTTTTTCAGATCGGTTTTTTCGGTTTTATTACTTAGTGAACGTTCACCGACCCGTTCGTTTTAACGAACGTGTTCGTCGGATTGTCGCTGTTAACGAACGTCCGTTCGTTTAACTGTTCGTCAGATTTTCTTTTTCGTCGGATTTTTCCGCGATTATTCCAGATCGTGATTTCAGATCAGATCTTTGTTTTCGTTTAACTTTTTGCTTGTTAATCGGAATCAGGCGATTCAAGCGCCTAGAGTTTCGTCTCGAAATTCTCTTTCCGTTTAACCTACTCAAACAAGTTTTTGCTACTGTAAAATTTGACCTAGATCCAGATTAGTAAACAAAGCTTGTTTCTTTCGCCGTTTGACTTTCGTTGCTTCGTTCGATTTGATTCTTTTTTTGCAAACCGGAGTTCTTAAGTTGAACTTTCTGGTTGGATCTATTATTTGAGTTTTACTTGTGCATTAGATGAGTACTTATTGTTTGCTTGTTTGTTTGCGATAGAGTACCCGGAGTGCGCCGCTTGTTACTTCGAATCTCTAGGTTTCGCGGATCATGAGTAAGGCAAGTAACACTTTGATCATACTCTTCCATACCCAGTTTTTATTGCATTAGATCAATCCTCAAACAAGGAGTCTACCTTGATGGAAAAGATCAGAGAAGCTCAGAAGACAGACAAGGAGAATGAAGAGATAAAGGAAAAGTTGAGCAAAGGAAAAGCCAAAGGATTTCGTGAGGATGAGCACGATACCTTATGGTTTGAGGACCGCGTTTATGTGCCCAATGATCCGGAGATCAGGAAGTTGATCTTGCAAGAGGCCCATGATTCACCATACTCAATTCTCCCAGGAAATACCAATATGTATTTGGATTTGAAGGATACTTTCTGGTGGACCGGAATGAAGAAGGATATTGCGGAGTATGTAGCAGTTTGTGATGTGTGTCAGAGAGTGAAGGCAGAACATAAAAGGCAGCGGGATTGCTACAACCATTGCCGATACCCGAATGGAAGTGGGATAAACTAGGCATGGATTTTATCACGGGATTGCCCAGGACTCGTTCAGGCTATGACTCAATATGGGTTGTAGTCGACCGTTTGACTAAAGTAGCTCATTTCAACCCAGTGAAGACCACTTACACCAGTGCTAAGTTGGCAAAGATATACATAACCAGAATCGTATGTTTGCATGGAGTTCCGAGGACCATTATATCAGACAGAGGAACCCAGTTTACCTCGAAGTTTTGGAATCAGTTACATGAAACTTTGGGAACCAGGCTAGAATTCAGTACAGCCTTTCACCCACAGACAGATGGACAGACCGAGAGAGTCAATCAGATTTTGGAAGACATGTTGAGAGCTTGTGCGCTACATTATGGATCTAGTTGGGACGACAATTTGCCATATGCAGAGTTTTCTTACAAAAACAGTTATCAAACCAGTTTGAAGATGGCCCCTTTCGAAGCTTTGTATGGAAGAAGGTGTAGAACACCATTGTTATGGGACGAAGTTGGAGACCGTCAGTTGTTTGGACCAGATTTGATTAAGGAGTCTGAACAGAAAGTGAGGTTGATTCGCGATAGGCTCAAGGTAGCCCAGTCCAGACAGAAGAGTTATGCGGATTCTAAACGTAAGGAGACAGTTCACGAAGCCGGAGACAGAGTTTATCTTCGAGTATCACCACTACGAGGAGTGAAGCGCTTTGGAGTTAAGGGAAAGTTAGCGCCTCGTTTTATCGGACCATACAGAGTTTTGGAAGGTATGGGAGAAGTTGCCTACAAGCTGGAATTGACTGAAGCATTGTCAGGAGTTCATGATGTATTTCACGTTTCCCAGTTGAAGAAGTGCCACGCAGAGATTGCTGAGATACCACTGAGAGATACAGTGCCACTGGAAGCGATTCAGCTGGAAAGTGATTTGACCTATGAGGAGAAACCAGTTAAGATTCTTGAGTATGCCAGCCGAGTTACCCGCAGTAAGGTTATCAAGTTTTGCATAGTCCAGTGGAGTCACCATACGGAAGACGAAGCCACCTGGGAGCGAGAGGAAGATCTACGGAAGAACCACTCTCGCCTATTTTCTAGCCAACCCGAATCTCAAGGGCGAGATTCATCTTAAGGGGGTAGGTTTGTAACATCCCAAATTTTCAATTTGGAATGTTATACATTAGATCATCATTGCATAGCATATTTTATTGCATTTTGGAAAATCCTAGATAAATCCTAAGCAACTCAAGGACCCTCGGAGAGAGTTGGCGATTTTCCCGATTTTTCATATTTGATTTTTATGAAATAATACAACGAGGATTTTGGTTTTAATTATTTTTCTCTCCGAAAAATATTTCATATTAAAATAAACGAGAGGAGAAAATATGACTTCTCCAAAACAATTGAAATATTGGAGGAAAAATATTAAAATCATATATTGGATTTTATTCGGATTTTATTTGCAATTTTACTTGCATTAAAAAATTGCACGTTTTCAAAACTGCATTTTTGGGTCAAAAAATGTTCACCTTGTTCTAATTATTTTAATTAGACGGGGAAAATTTGTTTTATCATTTTATCATTTTTATTTATTTTTCTGCGATTTTTTTTATATTCGGCAGAATATTTAAAAAAAAAACCCACGCCCGACCGGGCCGAGGGCCAGCCAAGCCAGGCCGGCCCACCTCCCGTCGTCTCCCTCACGCGCATGACGCCGCCGCCGCCCGAGTCCGCCAGGGACACGCCGCCCGCCGCCGCCTTGCCCCCTCCTCCACGCCACCCACTCCCCCTCTTAAATACCCCCCACCTCGCCTCCTCTCCTCACCCCCCGCCGCCCGCTGCAGCGCCGCTCCGCCACCGCCCGCCGCCTCTCGCCGAGCCCCGCCCGAGCCCCGCCGCCCCGCCGGAGTCCCGCCAGAGCCGCCGCCCGAGGTAGCCGAGCCGCGGTCGCCCGAGTCCGGTTTAAAAAAAAAACCGATTCGGTTTCTTTTTTTTCTAAACCCTAGTTTTTGTTTTTTTTCAGATCGGTTTATTTTTTCGGTTTTATTACTTAGTGTACGTTCACCGACCCGTTCGTTTTAACGAACGTGTTCGTTGGATTGTCGCTGTTAACGAACGTCCGTTCGTTTAACTGTTCGTCAGTTTTTATTTTTCGTCGGATTTTTCCGCGATTATTCCAGATCGTGATTTTAGATCAGATCTTCGTTTTCGTTTAACTTATCGCTCGTTTATCGGAATCAGGCGATTCTAGCGCCTAGAGTTTCGTCTCGAAATTATCTTTCTGTTTAACCTACTCAAACAAGTTTTTGCTACTGTAAAATTTGACCTAGATCCAGATTAGTAAACAAAGCTTGTTTCTTTCGCCGTTTGACTTTCGTTGCTTCGTTCGATTTGATTCTTTTTTTGCAAACCGGAGTTCTTAAGTTGAACTTTCTGGTTGGATCTATTATTTGAGTTTTACTTGTGCATTAGATGAGTACTTATTGTTTGCTTGTTTGTTTGCGATAGAGTACCCGGAGTGCGCCGCTTGTTACTTTGAATCTCTAGGTTTCGCGGATCATGAGCAAGGCAAGTAACACTTTGATCATACTCTTCCATACCCAGTTTTTATTGCATTAGATCAATCCTCAAACATTGCATAATTAGGATCTAATTAAATTGTGGGTATTGGGAAGTAGTTGAGGTAGTACCTATTACCTGTTTTATTTATCAAACCCTTGGGAGTTACTTCTACGTTTGCTTATATTGCCATGCTATGCTCGTAGACGTGGATTGGGTTTGAGAGATATTCATGACAGATGTGAGATTGTTAATTAATGGTTTACTTAAGGTGGCAACTAAAACTCACATCTGGGTGGATTGAGGCACCTGGACAACACAGTGCTGCCTGTTTTTTTGGATATCCCGGAGTACCCGTGTGATCATCCTATGGACCGCGACCCAGGCTCAAAGGGATCATGAGATTATTCATGCTAGAAACTTCCGTGTGCAGCCACATGCTATTATGGGCTCTAGCATAGTTGACTAAGTTGTGTGAGCTCTTGAAGAGGTAGACTAGCAGATGTAGGGGAGGTAGGTGGTACGGTCTACCCAGAGTAGAGAGTTAACGCTTCTGAAAGATTGTGTCTCGGTCATCCGTTTCTCAAACATCATGCAGTGCGAGAATCAAGCGGAGGCGATCGAGTCTTGTGGGGAAAAGTGCACAAACCTCTGCAGAGTGTACAAACTAATCATGGTTAGCCATGTCCCCGGTTATGGACAACTTGAGTATCTAGTACCTGGATTATCATGTGAATCTCATCACCCTGTTATTTAATTAATTTTGTTGTGTTAATGATGACACTTAATTGGGATTGAGTTGGAGGTACCTTCTCAATGTTTCACAACCACCATGATAGTTAAATAAAATTTATTCCTTTGCAGTAGGGAAAAATTGGCTTTTCGCAAAACTGTAACCATAGAGCTTTCCACCAGCCATATATGCATGTAGTATAGCATTGTTATGTTCATTATTCTCTATGTGTTACATTGCCAGCATATTCCATGTGCTGACCCGTTTCCGGGCTGCAACGTTTTATGTTGCAGACTTTTCAGACGACGAGTATGGTGCCTTAGGTCGTGGTCTTATACTCAGTGATGCCGTTGGAGTTGATGGACTCACTTATCTTCCAAGCCTTCCGCTGTTATCGTTTTTTTAGATGGCCTTAAGCCATACTTATCATACTTATTCTCTTTTGAGATATTTGTTGTAATAAGTGTGTGATTGCTACTCTGTTATAAATCCTCCATTTGTACTGTGCGTGTCAGCATTACTGATCCAGGGATGACACTGGTGCACAGCAGCACAGCCTGTTTGAGGTCTGGTCGCTACATATTGAAACCATAACCCTGGAGGAATACATAAGGGACGCTTTCTAGAACGTTTCAGACTCCGAAAAGGAATAGGTATGTGGTACGTTAAGTAAACCGACTCCAAAACAGTTCTAATGATAATTTTTCTCTGTTCTGGAATATTTAAGAAAATAGGTAAATAAGAAGTAGTCTGAAAGGGACACGAGGCATCCACGAGGGTGGAGGGCGCGCCCCCTGCCTCGTGGGCACCTCATGTGCCCTCCGGACTCTGTTTTTTTGCTAGATACTTCTTTTGGTCGGTAAAAATTCATTATATAATCTCCCGAAGGTTTTGACCACCGTACCACGCAAATATCTCCTTTTTTGTTTCGAGCTGTTTTTCTGACAGATCTAGATCACCATGACGTCTTCGAGCCCTCATGTACCCCAAATCGGTACCCTTTCTTTGTCAACTACTTCTCCTGCGTGCTTTGTCCCCCTTCTCTGATTTCTTCAATGACACCGTGCACACCTACGGCTTCCACCTTTTGGATTTTACTCCGAATGCCATGGCTTGCATGTCTCTTTTTGCGCACCTTTGCGAGGGCTTCGCTGGGGTGCATCCTAACACGGCGCTCCTCCACCATTACTTCTTCCCTCATATCCAACCAGGGGGCACCATTTCTGGTTGTGTCGCCTGGATCCCACGGGCCAAGGGGGCATACCCGGAGGGCGCCATGAAGGAGAGGTGGGAAGAATGGCGGGGTCGGTGCTGCTGTATTGAAGAGAAGGACCCGCCGAACTTTGGCCGGGTCCGCGACGTGCCGCCAGTTCACCGGGGCGACTGGAGTGACGTCGACGCCGAGGATGCGAAGCTCACGGTCGCTACCACCAGGATCCTTTGCCTTACTGAGGCCGGGCTCACCCTTGAGATGATCGGGGCGGATTTCATCCGCCGCCGAATCACTTCGTTGCATAACAAGGGGAGGCCGGCCTGGCTCTTTACGAACGCCGCCAACATCATGAGGCTTCGCCCCGGCCTCGACCATAACTTACGGTGATGCGGCACACCCACTTCTGCCAGCGACTCTTCTAGCTCGACGTGAACCGTGACGGCGAGGTCGAGCGGGCCAGCAAGCCCGCGAGGGCTACCGCAAAGGCCGGCAAGGTCACCAAGGGGCCCTTGTTCAAGTTGCCGGCAGGAGTGGTTCCGCTGAGCACAAATTCACGCCGGACCGACATCATCGCCATGATGCCGGATTTCAACGCGCACGGCCTTGACCCGAGCTGGGTCGAGCCGGAGGAAATTCAAGTGCAGGAGTTCTTCGACACCTTGCATGAGGGGTACATCACCGCCGAGCTGCGGCCGTCCATGACACCACCCAGGCAGAGCTGGACTCCCACTACAAAAAAAAGACACATCCGTGACATTTTGGGCCGAACGAATTTTTTTTCTGTCATACATATGACACTTCTATGACGATAATTGTGACAAAACCCGGTATCATCATAGATGTGGTGGGCTCCTACTTCTATGACAAAAAATCATGACAGAAAATGGGCTTTTCATCCTGGGCGGGCCGGGACGCAGCTGCATGACATTCTTTGGGCCGTCCATGACGAAAAAAACCGTGGTAGAAGCGAGGGCGAGGAAAATTTCGGGGAGTTCCCGGTGATGATGGGAGGTCGGGGGCCGAGCGATGCGCGTTTCTCTCGTACACGTACGCGCGTGTGTGCGAGGCGTTGGCTCTAACTGAACCCGAGCGAGGCGTTGGGCTCTAACTGAACCCGAGCGATTGCACTGCAGGCTACGCGTTACTGAACCCGAGCGATCGATCGATGGCTGTTAACTGAACCCGATCGAGCGATTCCTTTGCTACTGCTGCTAACTGAAGCCGATCGATGCTGCCTCTGGGATGAACAGTGAGCGTTGCAGGGGGTTTGGATGAACAGTGAGCGGTGGCGTTGCCTCTGGATGAACAGGACCCCGGGGTGTGGCGGAGGGCTAGATTAACAGCAGACGGTGGAGGGGTGCCCGTGGAGGGTTGGTTGAACAGGACCCCGTGGTGTGGAGGGCTTGATGAACAGTAGACGGTGGAGGGGTGCCCGTGGAGGGGTGGTTGAACAGTAGCCGGTGGAGTAGCGCGCGGTGGAGGCTGGATGAACAGGAGCCCGTGGGGGCTGGAGGAGGTCGACGGTAGCCCGTGGAGGCTGGAGGAGGTCGACGGTGCAGATGAACAGTACCCCATGGAGTCCCGTTTTGCGGTACGCCACACACCTCCTGATGAACAACACCCCCGTTTCGACCGTAGGAGGTCCGTTTCGTCCGTTTTGCGGTACGCCACATCCCTCCCGATCAACAGGACCCCCGTTTCGACCGTAGGAGGTCCGTTTCGTCCGTTTTGCGGTACGCCACACCCCTCCTGATCAACAGGACCCCCATTTCGACCGTAGGAGGTCATTTTCCTCCGTTTTGCGGTACGCCACACCCCTCCCGATCAACAGGACCCCCGTTTCGACCGTAGGAGGTCCGTTTCCCCCGTTTTGCGGTACGCCACACTCCTCCCGATCAACAGGACCCCCGTTTCGACCGTAGGAGGTCCGTTTCCTCCGTTTTGCGGTACGCCATACCCCTCCCCATGAACACGACGCATTCTGTTGCCTCCCCATGAACACGACGCATTCCGTTGCCTCCCCATGAACACGACGACGACGCTGTTTCTCCGTTCCGACCCAGCCATGTACACGAGCCCTGGCCGTACGTATGCGCGAGTAGGCGTTCGAGACCCCGCCCGTATGCACACATACATGGCCGTATTTTCTTTCTTGCACCCTGGCAGCCGTACGTACGTGTACATGCTACGTGCGCGCCTCTACTACGACACGTACGCGCCTCTACTACGACACGTGCACGCTTCTACATCCACCAGTATATATGTACGTACACGTTCGCGACAAGAATGACAACGCTACGTATGCTTCGACCAGGTGGTTCCCGACTGTCAGGCACTTCCTTGCGTGCGAAGGTGTAGCTGGTGGGTCCCAGCAGTCAGGGGGAAATATTTTTTCACGAAATACGGTGGCCCGTCAGGTGGGTCCCCGCTGTCAGGTGGAGGAATAATTATTTTGCGCGTAATAAGGAGGCACTTCCTTGCTGCGGCCGTGGACCCAGCTGTCAGCGTCTCCACGCACAGTACTCTTCCGATGGAAGTCGGTAGTTGACCACATTGACCACGCCGCGCCGAGAGCACCAAGGCGGTGGACGACGGTGAGGCCTAGGAAGGGGACGAAACGGAGGCAGGGAAGACTCGGCAGTTGTTTCCCACGCGGAGGGGAGTACGACTGTACGAGGGTTTACTGGTTCGTCTGCCGTCGCCGGAGAATAATAGCAGGTGTGGGTGAGTAGAGGGATGGCTAGGCCAGCGATGGGAGTACGGTGGGGTGGTGAGGCATGCGCGGCAGCACAGCCGGCCGCAGGGAGGAGGGAGCAGGCCGTCCCACCGGCGCTTGTTTGAGCATCTGGAGTAGGAAGAGCAGAGATTGAAGAAGCACGACGGCCGTTGGATGGACATCCAACAGTCAGTTCTTATGCGTCAACCTTTTTTTAGGAAAGCCTCAAATCTGTGGAAAACAGCATACAGCCCATTTGCCATTATTCCTAATAATTTACAGCCCATTTGCTAATTCTTAAGGTTTTTTTGGAGCCCATATTCTTTTTGTTAGCATTATAGCCCATATTGTGGCCACGGTTAAAAAATTATACGAAATTTTGCATATTTCGGTGCGGTCCGAACTGTTTTTAATCCCGAAATTTCGACACACATTCAAATTGATTTTAAAAATAAATGTATATCAATATAAAATCCAACAAATTCTCCAAGCATAAAAATTAATGTAATTTAAAATCTTGAAATGAAAAAAAAGATATTTGAAACTAATTGCCGGTTTGATGTGTTTTAAAAATGTACAGCCCATTTCTCATTACTGATGGGCCATTTTCTCGGCCAGCCGAATGAAAGCTCTCCTCGTCTTGAAAGATTTGCAGCCCAATAGGCCTGACAAAGCGACTTACTTGGCAAATCACAAAAAACTGGGCTGTGGCGGTGGACCCAGCTGTCAGCCTCTCCACGTATAGTACCCTTCCGATGGAAGTCATTCCTTGACCACGTTGACCACGCTGCGCGTAGAGCACCACGGCGGTGGACGACGGCGAGGCCTAGGAAGGGGACGACGTGGAGCCGGGGAAGACGCGACAGTGGAAGCCCGCGCGGAGAGGAGTACGAGGGTTCACTGGTTCAGCTGCGGTCTCAGGCTGCCGTCGCTGCAGGGCCTGGCCAGCGGTGGGAATAGTAGGGGGCGGTGAGGCCTCTACGGCAGCACAGCTGGCCATGGGAGGCAGGAGCATGCGGCACGACCGGCACTGCTTTGGGCGGCTGGAGCAAGAAGACCATAGGTTGAAGAAGCACTACGGCCGTTGGATGGACATCGTACGATCACTGGAGGTAGAATCGTTCATATTGACTAAGTTGACAAAGCCCTTCGTCCCCGTCAACTTAGTAGGCCCACAAGTCAGCCTCCCACCAAGGTGGGTCCCAGCTAGCCGGGGGAGTATTCATTTTTTTGTGAGTAATAAGGAGGCACTTCCGGTGGGTCCGAGCTGACAGCGGGGGGAACGTTTTTTCGTGAAATACGGTGGTCCGTCCGGTGGGTGCCAGCAGTCAGGGGGAAACAATTTTTTTCACAAAATACTAGTGGCCCGTCCGGTGGGTCCCCGCTGTCAGGTGGAGGAATAATTATTTTCCGCGTAATAAGGAGGCACTTCCTTGCGGCTACCGTGGACGCAGCTGTCAGCCTCTCCACGTACAGTACTCTTCCGATGGAAGTCGGTCGTTGACCACATTGACCACGCCACGCCGAGAGCACCACGGCGGTGGACGACGGCGAGGCCTGGGAAGGGGACGACGCGGAGCCGGGCAAGACGCGGCAGTGGATGCCCACGCGGAGAGGAGTACGAGCGTTCACTGTTTCGGCTGCGGTGTGAGGCTGCCGTCGCCGCAGAATAACAGGGGGTGTGGGTGAGTGGAGGGATGGCCTGGCCAGCGGTGGGAGTAGTAGGGGGCGGTGAGGCCTCCGCGGCAGCACAGCCGGCCACGGGAGGCAGGAGCAGGCGGCACGACCGGTGCTGCTTTGGGCGGTTGGAGCAAGAAGACCAGAGGTTGAAGAAGCACGACGGCCGTTGGATGGACATCGTACGGTCACTGCAGCTAGAATCGTTTATATTGACTAAGTTGACAAAGCGCTTGGTACGTCAACTTTTTTTTGAATGCATACAGATCAGCTTAGTAGGCCCATAGGTCAGCTTCCGAAACGGTGCGCCCCAGATGTCAGGGGGAGGAATCATTTTTTGGGCGGGTGAAGCTAGAATATCCGAGATTGAAGAAGAAGCACGGCATCCGTTGGATGGACATCCAACGGCCACTGCTGCTAGAACCGTGTGTTGACTATAAGTTGACAAAGCCTTGCATACGCGTCAACTCTATATTTTTAGGGGACGCGTCAACTTAGTAAGGCCAGAAGTGTGTGGCAGAGAACTTATAGCCCATTTGAGATTTGTAAGAATGTGTAGCCTATTTTTGAATTCTAATGGAATTTACTATAGCCCATTTACAGTTTGTTAAAAGTACGGCCCATTTCAACCAACCGTTCAAAACAGAATTCAATAAAATTTCCCACATTTTGATGGGATCCGAAATATTTTTATCCCTAAATTTCTAGTCAGATTAAATACAATTTCAATACAAATTTATATTACGTAAAAATCCAACAAAACATTGCGCTTGCAACATTTAATGAAATTAAAAATTTCAATATCCAAGAATAATATTTTATAAAGTAATCACGTGTTTGGTGCATTTTTTATAGTTACTACCCAGTTTTTATAATTACATCCCATTTATTATTTCTTAAAGCTCATTTTCTTGTTAAGCCTAATGCATCCCTCCTAGGAAAGATTTGCAGCCCAGCGGGGCGGAGAATAACAACTTGACCTTACATGGGTATTCCTAAAAAAAAGTATAGCTGGGCTAGCCATTTTCAGCTTGAAAAAAATTAATATCTGGGCTGGATATCTGGCCTGGGCTAGACGGGCCACAGTCCGTCCAGTGAATACCTGTAGCAATGTTTTCGTTGTTGTTCAGAGGAGAAAAATTAATATCTGGGCTAAACATCAAAAAACTCTGCAGTGCTCACACCTCAAAAACACAAATACTGCTCGAGCTGCTTGGTCCCGGCCGTCGGCCACTTCTTGTGCAATTCTCTCGTTTATTGACTACTACATAGGTTGACAATGGTGTGGGACCGTGATGTCAGGAAGCCAGGAGGAAGCAAAATAAATTATAGTTATATATATATAATAAGGAGGCACTTGCGTACGTGAGGCTATGGACCTGGTGGGTCCCTTTGTCATCCTCTCCAAGTAAAGTCATCTCCTCGCCTGTGCGTGCTTTTTGCCCGAAACAGTCAGCGCCGCCCGCCCCGCTTCCCGCTGCAGGCGATTGCTCCGCCTTCAAATGACACAAGTGCCGTCCGTCCGTCCATCTGCCGCTCACATTAATGATACGCGGTTGCTGAGGCGGCTACTCCGGCGCCACACGTCCGTCGCTCCGCCTGCCCACCATTGCTATATAAACTGCTGGGCCGGCCATAGCCGCAGTCATCCGCATCCGTTCACTTTCTCTTGTCCACACCACTACTGCCCACCATGGCTTCCTCGCGCTCCAGCGCTCTTAGGGACGGGCCGACGATGGACCACAAGGAGATGGCAGCCATTGCTGCCAACCGGCTGGCCGGCAGACAGCCGGAGGATGACGACGTCCCAATGGAGAACATGGTAGTCAATGATCCGGCGTCAACCCCCTCCTCCGCGCCATCCTCGTCGATGCATTGCACCATGACCATCGGCGAGGCCGACGCCGCCTACAACCACCATCTCCTCCAGGAGCACCTGCAGGCGGAGGAGCAGATCGCCGCGGAGCGGGCGGAGTAGGAGGCGCAGCTCGACTCATACCACTCCGCCCGCAAGGGCCGCCTCGAGAGCAGCGGTACCGCATGCGGGTGGCGGAGGCTGCGGCCGCCTACAAAGAGGCTAGCAAAGAGGCCGATGAAGCGGGCGAGGCGCTGTTTGGTGAGACCCAGGACGAGGCAGAGGACAATGCCGGCTCCGACGAGTCCCCGCTCCGCTAGCGTCGACGAGGCCCTGCTCCGCCGAGGCCCCGCGGCGCCAACAACGAGGCAGAGGACACCGCCGGCTCCGCCGAGGCCTCGCCCCACCAACAACGAGGCAGAGGACATCGCCGGCTCAGCCGAGGCCCCACCCTGCCGGCAACGTGGGGGAGGATTTCCACCACTCCGCTGAGGCGCCGCCCGCCGGCAACGAGACAGAGGACATCGCCGGCTCCGCCGAGGCCCCGCCCCACTGCCAACGAGGCCGCGCCACACAGAAAACGAGGAAGAGTAGAACATGGTAGGTCACCGCCGCTCGGGTCCAAGTAAGGCCACCGCTGCTACCCTCCGGTTGAAGCCAAGCTAGGCGGGTTGACCATTGACGGCCGGTTAGCTTCTTGGCGGCGACGTGGAGTCGGAGAGCTACGCTGGAGAAGAACGGTGCTTCTACTTAACTGCTGGTGCAGTTGGCTGACTGACACGTGGGCCCAACAGGCCACATGTCAGTTACGCAACTGCACATGCAGTTAAGTCACTGAAGCTTCTATTCGGCTCAGCGGGACACAGGTGGGTAGCTTTGGTTAATTAATTATACCTCCAGCGCACCCCTTTTTAGTTGAAGAACGTATGAAATGTAATGAAATCCGGCATGTTTATATGAAATCCAATCGTGTATGAATGAATTTATTTCGATTAGTTCGAATTCCTGTACCACTGGCATTGGATGAACATGCAAAAAATACGTACTAGCATTATTCCTAGTGTGATCACCTCGTTTGCAGCAGTTTCACGTGTACTCCCTCCGGTCCTTTCTAGTCTGCATCCAGATTTTGGCTGCAGTCAAAGTATCTCTACTTTGACCAATCTTATACAAAAAAGTATGCACTTTCACAAAGTGCGAAGTAAAAAGGAACAGAAGAAGTACAAAGAGTTTGAGCAGCTTTTTAGCGTTTCTGTACATTGCAATCAAACACACAGGCCTGGCAATTCATAGAGAACATTCAAAACAATCGATGATTATGCATCTCAGCTACTCACATGTCAGAGGCAATATTTACTTCACAACTAAAGAATAAAGAAAAAATTGATCGACGCTGCTGACAGCAAAGGGCGTCCCATTCGAAAATATCAAACGCATGTCTTGCTAAAATCAATGAGCAAAATTTGACAAGGTTGTCCCATTCCGAAATATCAAATGGATATGATTGTGGAATGGGCAGGGTTTGCCATCAGTTTGGACATTGACATGGCACCTCGTGCTAAATAAACCAGCTGTTCTTTTTGTGCAGTTCCACCAAAATCAACCAAATTCGCGCGTAGCTTGTATGATTTCGCCCTTATATGTTGCAACGCCTTGAACTTATCGGCACCTCCTTTCTTGTGGTGGAAATGAATGATTCGATGTATTCATGAACATTTTATGCAGTTCCCATTGAAATCAAGCTGAGCACCCCTGTTTGCACAAATACAAAAAAGTGATTAGTATAAAGAAAATTGTACTATGAATTGACAGTTTCAACAGGCACATACATGGTCCATTTAGAGCACACTTTTAGAAAAATGGAACTCACCAGAAAGAATCCTAGAACAACATTGTACTCGCGCATCACAGCAAAAAAATGGAGATTTGTCAGTCCTTGTGAGCTGAAGTTAGTTTGGTCTTGTAGGGAGTAATGTAACCATCCTTCAACTGCTCCTTCTGAAATATCCTTATCTTACCTCAATGGGATATTATGGTGCACATACAGATTGGAAGTCTTGTCTCCATTTGTGCAGTTCACTAAAATCAGGCAACATTATCGTACAAGTAGCACAACATATGAAAGCACACTGCAGAATCATGTGAAAGAACGCTAGTACTGACCTCTCATGATGCGGAATTCAAACAACTCACAAGAAGAAGATCTGAACCAAATTCGCCTTAACGGATAGGAAGTAAGATCTCCTCTTGTGCAGTTCCACTAAGATCAAGCAATCAAGCAACGTTGTCGGTGTGACATTTTGGTTGAATTGCACAAAACACTCTTAAAACAAAAGTGTTTTGTGCAGTGCAACAAAAGGTCACAATGGCAGCGAGGTGAAGTAGATAACCCTGTTTACACAGAGGTGCAAAGGAAACAATTAGTGGTCAATAACGGTGGATGACACAGAAGCCAACAAAAAGAAGCATCTACCTTATCTAAATGGGAAAGAAAGCAAGACAGTAGCATTTCTCAAACGGTGGCATTGATTAATATTAACATAGAGATTATATTAACAATAAAATTCATTAAACATGTAATTTGCTTTTAACTGTGGCATTGCATCAATTTTCCAGCGGCATTATTAGAGGGTGTTTGTTTACAGGGACATTTTGGTGTAGGGACTAAAAAAACTCCGTGTCAGTCCCATCTAAACCAAACAGGAGGGACTTTTAGGGACTAAAAGTGGGCATTTGGGACTAAAGAAAGAAGACCCCGAGGGAGTCTTTTTGGGACTTTTTCCAACAGTTGCCCCTGCCACGCATCGCACCTTGTCTCTATTAGTTCATTACTAGGGGTAACATGGTCTTTTAGCATGTCATTTAATAACCTCCAGTCCATGTTTAGTCCCTGGAACCAAGCAGGTAGGGACTAGGGAGTTTTTAACCAAACAGGGCCTTAGATTAACAACAGCTAATGAGTTGCACGGGACAGTGGACGCACCAGCACCATGTGCATCTACCGATGTACTGTGGTCATGCACAGTCTGTTGCAACAAAGAACAAACAACCAAGGAGCATATTTGTGTTGGTCCCAGTTTTGTTATCTTTAGACACCTTTCCCTATGTGAGCGCAGCAAATCTAGTCCTGCTCAAACTCTACAGCCTTGTCCCTTCCTTTCCTTTTTGAACTAGTACTTTCGCCCCTTCCTTTCCTCTTTGAACCACGTCCTAGATTTATGCGATACAACTTTCCCCACTACTTTCCCCCATTCCTTTCCTCTTTGAACCACGTCCTAGATTCATGCTATACAACTTTCCCCCTTCATTTCCTCTTTGAACCACGTCCTAGATTCATGCTATATACAACTTTTCCCACTACTTTCCCCCACTCCTTTCCTCTTTGAACCACGTCCTAGATTCATGGTATACATGCAGCTAGAGCAATGCATGTGGAGTAAGTAAATTATACCTTAAGGTTCTTGGGGCGTGGTTCGGTGGGCGACGGGACGGCGGCGAAGAAGAAGGGGTCGGAGGCCCTCCCGCGCCGCCGCTGGGTGGAAAGTGAACAGCTGCGCCGGTAGTCCCTCGCCGACGGCGACAGCGTTAAGCCTCCTTCCCTTCCCGGCGGACGGATCCTGCCGGCTCTTTGAGCAGCAGTGAGGGGAGAGAGAGGCCAACGAAGTCTTGTTTAGATCTGGAGAGGGCGAGAGAGTGTGAAGAGAGCAACTACAAGCGTTGAGGCTCCAGCGGGAGAGGGCGAGAGAGTGTGAAGAGAGCAACTACAAGCGCTGAGGCTCCAGCGTGTATATATATACTGGAGAGAGAGTGTGAAGCGTGCAAACCCTAGAAAACATTTTGACCAGTCAAAGAATCCTCCTGGCACAAATTATGCTCAAGTGTAGTTATCGAACCCGAGACCTCACGTTTGATGAGCGAACAGGCTAACCAGCTACACAACCCTCCCGCTATGTTCAACGAGAGGGAAATAACCTTTTATACATTCCTGCATTCGTATGACAAGCATGTCGTGTTTTTTGTGTGTGTGCGAGTCATTGGGATTTCAATCATAATCGTGTCATGTGGCTTTGGTGGTAAGACTATCCACAGTGGTAAAGAAATAATGCAGCCTTAGTCACCTTACCTCTCTCCACGTAGTACGTTGGGTCCCACTAGTCATAGGGTAAACAAACAAATTAATAAGAAAAATTAAAAGCGCCAGCAGTGTATCTTACCTCACACATCTCGCTACTGCTCCGGAACACTGTCCAATTGATCCCGCTGTTCGCTCAAATACTATTTTAAGTGAATCCTTAATATAACATGCACACAAATTTTGGGCACTTGTATTCGACTTAAGTCAGCGTGCCACCGTATCTCGTATACTTACTACTCCCTCCGTCTAGGTGTAATAAGTCACGTTAGAAGGTGCAACGGGACGAAGGTGCGTGCGTATGCGTGTGTGTGTGTGTGTGTGTTTAACAGCATGTGTGTGTTAGAGAGAGTGACAGATCGACCTACTCCTACAGAGAGATGTTGTTTAGTGTACGATTTTAGCGGCGAGAGTCGGTGCATCCTCTCGTTTCTGGGCGTGTCCGGTAGGGACATGCGGACAGCTGCCACGCCCACTCCTGACCAGCCTGGCCCACCCAAAGACCCTCCATCGCCCGCGCGCGCTTCCCGCCTGAAACGGTCAGCGCCGCTCCAAAGAATCGGTGCCGAATTCATGCCCGGGTAGAGCGGACGCAACCTCTCACTGGCGCAAGAGTGATGGTTGCTTCGTCCGTCCAACTTATTGCTGGGTCTATGTGATTTGACGGCTCATTGGTCTTTATTACTGAGGTGGTAGGACTGCTGGATGTCCCACGCTTTCGGCGAAAGGAGGTACTACTACTAGATTACAATTTTCTCCATTCTTACAGCGGAGGCGTGCAAGAGCAGTGAAAACACGCAGGCTCAGTGATTACATGGCCCACCTCACACTATCACCATGCGACACCTAACTCTTTACATAGTACTCCCTCCGTTCCTAAATATTACTAGATGAGTCCCCGCGCGTTGCCGCGGAACAGCGGTATATCTCTCTGCGCAAAATTATCGATTTCATAGAACTAAAAAAACTCTATAACCGCATGACAAATGTGGTAGCCAAACTAAATAAACTCCCATCATCATTTAGATCATCCCACGTAAGGAAAAAAGATCAGCCAACTCCTACTGCATAATGGGATTATATTTTTCTTTTTGACATGTTAATGGGACTTAAAAGCTCACTTACATGCATGCTACCGGTGCATGCTTGCATGCAGACATGTTGATGTGATTTAAAACCCACTCACATGCATGTGCCACGGTATTTCTGCATGCTTGCATGTGGCTTAGTGCGGAGCCTCTCAACGTCTAGATCAGACGGCTATTATGGACTGATTTACTTCATCTAACGGCTACATCAATTTTGATGATGTGGCTCAAGGAGAGGATAGAGAATTCCTAGTAGTGGGGGCTAGCTATTACTAGTAGATAAGTCTTTGTAGAGATTCCACTACATACGGAACAAAATGAATGAATCTACACTTAAAATGCATCTATATACATCCGCATGTGGTTCATGGTGAAATCTCTACAAAGACTTATATTTAGGAACGGAGGAAGTACTAGTATAGTACGTACTGTAATTTATCAGCGAGATAAATTTGTACAATGCTATGAAGCTTCCAGCTTCTGTTACATGTATCTTGCGTCCAAGGTTGCCCGTTGCAACATTTCATCAAATACAAAGGAGACTAACATGCATGCTATTGCATCTCAATGATTGACAGATCATAGCAAATATGTACTCCCTCCGTTCCAAAATAAGTGTCTCAACTTTGTGCAAACTTTAGTACAAAGTTGTACTACTACTAAAGTTGACACTTATTTTGGAACAGAGGCAGCTAAAGAAAAAAAGATCCATGCAGTCCCTAGCCCTTGAACCGTGAACCCTGACCAGGCTTCAATTTGCTGGCAACGTTCGAGCTTCCTAATAAATGAAGTTTGCAACCTTTTGACCATCGGATCATTTTGTGCAGTTTCACCAAAATCGAGATGAGCATCCCTGTGGCAAAGAAATTGAAGAAGCGTGATTAGAATAAGATTACTGGGACTAGTTGATGAGACATAAACTCATCACAAATACAGTACGTAGAAGCCAGTAGAGGTATGTGCGGGGCAAAGAAGTAGAGAAATATCCACAGGGAGTGATGTGGGCAGCTGGAGCAGTGGTGCAAGCCGGCTGTAAAGGGAGTTGTACCTGAGGGACGTAGCACAACCTTGAGGAGGGCGGCGGGAGGCGGCAACTGCCCACGTCGCGGCAGTGAGCAAGGGACGAAGGCAACCTCACCGGCTTTGTGAGAGAGAACGGCGGGGACCCCTGATCGGGACGTGCCGACAGTGGGTTTTCGCCGTCGGCGACGGCCACCGCATCTACACTAAGCATCCACCCCTTCCCCAAGCGGACGTGATCCGCCGGGATGTTAGAGATGTGGCCACAGTCGTTTTGTGCGAGAGAGTGTGAAGAGAGCAACCCCAGCAAGCAACCGTGTAGGCTGGCCCGTCCTGACTATGTATATAGTGGAGCGGTTTCCTTTTCTCTCCATATGAACCTATCATATTGCGTACGTGCCACTGAAGAAAAAAAACTTTATTTATAAATGACGCGGCACCTACTACTCGTTCTCCTATAACCTTGCGCTTGGCATCTCCAAAATATTAACCTTGCGATTGGCTCTTCGCCTCTTCGGGAAGTCGAGCAATAATGGTAGTGCAGTATATATCGTTCTGGCTATATGAGACCGAATGAATTGCTGCACGTCCACCACGTGGGCGAGGGTCGAGGGGCGAGGGAGAGTGCTACATACGG
Organism: Triticum aestivum; assembly: GCF_018294505.1. NCBI lineage: Eukaryota > Viridiplantae > Streptophyta > Magnoliopsida > Poales > Poaceae > Triticum > Triticum aestivum. Next base: position 493,831,504 of record NC_057802.1, on the reverse strand, counting down.
AGCAAAATGAGTGAATCTACACTCTAAAATACGTCTATATACATCAGTGTTTGGAGTATGTACTAGTAGTTCATATTGAAATCTACTAAAGGACATATATATTCCAAACAATATGATATAATCTCTATAACCAAGGTAGTAGGGACGAGGAGTAAACGGAGGGAGTAGTAAATTTTTCTCCTCGTCCTGCGAGCCACCGCGCGCATGGGCGAGGGAGTGGGCGTAAGGCGGAGCAAGCTTCATCTCATCCTGCGAGCCACCGCGTGCGTGGGCGGGGGAGACGGCGTACTAAGCAAGCTTCTCCTCGTTCTGCGAGTTGACGGGACACATCAAAAGTACTCCAGTGTATAGAGCCTTGCCTCTAAGGTAGGCCCCACATGGTTTGCCTCTTTTTTAACATAACACGTCAAGTCGCAATTTGTTTGTTCACCCGTGGTAGATGATCCTCCCTCCACCAAGTGGACAACGAGTACATGTGCCAAATTACCATGTGGGCTGCCTTTTTCGTATAGAAATGAGCTCCACCGTGTACCCCGCGGGTGTGGTTGGGAAAGAGACGGGAGTACATGCGCCGTGCATGCACCTCTTCTCTTCGTGCACGTCCCCCCACCTACGTGGGTGTGTGTGAGAGATACAAACCGCGTTCGTGAGTGTTTTTTGTTTTGGGGTGGGGGTGGGTTGGGAGGTTGATTTCGTGAATTATTTGTGGGAATATGTGTCGATGACATCTCAAACAAAATTTTGCATGCAATGTGTGTGAAATGGAGGCCTATCCATATCATACATAGAGGGTCGGGCAATCCACGAGAAGAGAGGGAGGGGTCATAGCTATCGATAGAGTCGAAGAGAGGATCAAGTGGGTGGGTGCGAGATCGATGAAGAGAGCCATCGAAATTGTGTGTGTGTGCAAGTCAAAGATATAGGGCGACTGGCCTACCGGAACGTTAGAGGGCACATGTCAAGTTTGTGTGTGGCAGGGAGACATGACTAGAGCGCTCGATGTATCGGTGTGTGTGGGGGGAGGGGGTGGGGGAGGGGTAGGCAGAGGCCTAACTATAGAGGTAGAACGACTCGTATATGTGTTGAGAAGGAGAGACCCAGCTATGTCTTGAGGGAGATCGGTCGACATCCATACATAACTGAAGGACGGGAAATATGATGGGACAGAGAGAGAGGAGAGAGAGAGGGAGGAGAGGGAGGGAGAGGGGTAGAGTGCTGGATGGGTGATGGAGTTGCTTCTCGAAGATGGTGGGAGAGGCCTACTAGACAAACTGAGGGTGGAACTGCAATGTTATCAATAAGAGTGGGGATGTGTTTCTGTGTGTGCCTGTGCGTGATAGATCTGTCGGGACGCATCCATGGATGATGAAGGGGAACCATGTGTTTGGTAAGCAAACCTAACTAGATCGGTAGATCAATTGTTGTTTGTCGGAGGAAGGGAGAGACACAACTAATGAGGTAGATCGATTGACGTGTGGGTAAAAACGAGTTATAAGGACCTAGCTAGCTATATGTATAGCGAGAGATCGGTCGGTGTACGTCCATTTGTTAGAGGCAAATAAGGCCCAGCGAGACGGATAGACAGAGAGAATGGAGCTAGGAGGTGGTGCGAGAGGCCCAACTACTAGCTAGATAGGGGGAGGAGTGTGCGGTTGTGAGATCGATGAAAAGAGGGGCGAGAGTTTACACGTGTGTCTGACCGTATGAGAGACACGAGGCAAGGACACATAAAGGAGGAGATTGAAGGTGTGTGTGTATGTTGTAGGCAGGCATCGCTGGAGAGGTTTATCGATCGGTGTGTGTCGGAAAGGAGTTGTGGAGACTCTGGGAGAACGACCTAAAGAAAAAAATGAATGTGCCCGGTGGATAGAATGCCGAGGGAGGGGGAGGGCGAGGAGGGCGTGTGCATGCACGAGAGAAAGTTAGTGGTAGCTACAAAGGTTAGAGGATTGTGTGGGTGTAAGAGACTAACAAAGATCATAATTTGATATGAAAGCGGATTCATATATTTGAATAGGAGATCATAGTGTTTTAAACATTGCATGCATGAATATAGCGGTGATACACGTGCTGTGCACATGTTATACCATAATGTGATAATGCATGGCGTTTGCAACTCACAGCTAAATGCCGAACAATCTAAACCATACTATACATCAAACAATCTCACATTTTATTTGAATTTGTGATAATGTGTGGCGTTTGCAGCTTACAACTAAATATCGAACAATCTAAACAATACTATATATCGAACATTCTCACATTTTATTTGAATTTGTGGTAATGTGTGGTGTTTGCAACTCACATCTAAATACTTGTAGGCGTAGGGGGCGGGGCACCATACATAATGTGATAAACACATTATACATATGAGACATGGTTTAGATTATGAAGATCTAGCTAGAGCTAGAAATGTAATGTGATTTGAAATCAAAATAAAGTGGATTCAAAAAATCTAGTTCGAGTTCATATAGTACACATAGTTCATATGTAACTCGAGACTAATCATGTGGTGTGCTGTGAAGATAATACACAAACGATGGTTTAAACTTGACAATAATGATGATTGTAGATCTTATTAAAACAGAGAAACGAATTCAAATGCTTTGACTTCACAATAATCATTACTGTAGATCTTATTAAAATAGAGAAACGAATTCAAATTTAGTTCATATTGAAGTGGTAGTATATACGTTTGGAATGGACTAAAACGTTCATTTGAGTAGTAGGTTGCACGCATTATACACGTACCGAAATATTTTAATTGAACATAACATGAATTCAAAGTTTTGAATGACATTTGTAGTGCGCATTGATTTGGTACAGTACACGTTAGGCTTGTCCGGAAATTTCAACCCGCGCCTTGTTAGCCCAAATATTTAAGATATATATCTTTGTCTCGTTGTGCTCCGACAACTCCCTCCATCTCAACCCGTGCCTTGCTATTCCGAAATTACAATGCGTGCGAAAACTCCCACCTCCTGTGAAATCCCGACACGCGAAATGCCTGTGCTACCCCTGAACCGAAAGAACCGCCTCAAATCGGTTGGGTACTTTCGTAACTTACCCCACATTTCGGACAAGCGCGTCTCTAAGCCATGGTTCCCCACTGCCATCCCATCCGCCCACCCATTCGTACACCGAGGCCGCGAAAACCCGCGACGAAACCCCACACCTTGCTCCGTCCGCCACCCAGCCGGAGCCTCTTCCCGACGACGTCGTCCACAGCAACACCTCGACGTCCCTCATCCACCGTACCGAATGAGGATCCGTCGTCGATCTCATCGTCCCGCCGGTTCAGCCACCCCGTCCTCCACCTCCAAGGAGCTGCCCCGACGTTCCCCTCGTCTTTCGCGCGACCTCCATTCCCACACTGCCGTCTTCACCTGCACCACCGGAAGAGCATCATCATCACCGTTTCCTCGGATGAAGCTGCGGCCTAATCGGCGCCACCAAAGAGGTTGTACACTAATCGCCGCATTTTCTTCTTGATTCAATCTAACGGTGCTGCCGGCGCTCGGGCCCGAGCCGACACGGCGCGGCTCCATCCACGGCGGCGTCGCCGGCCACTTCCTCCACGGTGTCGCTCCCTCGGCGGCGACATCCACATCAGTAGGAGCTGCTGCTGCTTTAGCTTTCGCTCGCGCTGCTGCTCTGCTCTTCCTCTCGGTCCCCTGCCTGGTCGGCTCTTGCTATTGCTCTTGCTCGCGCTGCTGCTCTCGCTCTTGCTCTTGCTTGCGATGCTACTCTGATTTAGCTACACTTCAGTCGACTGAATTGACTTTTGGGTCAGTCGATTTTCAGGGGGTGGGGGGGGGCTCGCCGGGGTGAAGGAAGAACCAGCCGCAGCGGGGAGGGGGGCTCGCCGGAGAGGTACCCCACTATCTATCTTAGGGTTCAGGATGGGGGCGGTGGTCGCCGGCGGTGGTGGGGCGGTGGCGTGGGGATCGCCGGAGAAAAAGCTCGGCACGGGGGGGGGGGGCTAGAGGGATGGCCGGGGCGGCGGCGGACTGGCGGTGGGGAGTGTTTTCGGGGCGGGTGGGGTGGCGGGGGGCTGCTGGTTGGCCGGTGGTGGCTGGCGGCTCAGGGGGGGTGGAGGTTGAAGATGAACCGTAGGCCCTTGATTTCGTATCCAACAGCTGCAAAATCGACTGACGAGAGATGAAAAAGTCAGTCGACCGACGTGTAGCCTCACCTTGCTAGTGCGTTCAGTTTCGACAGCAAAATTCAGTTTCGACAGTTAAGTTCAGTTTCGACAGTTAAGTTCAGAGATGAGCGGCTGATGTATTTTTCATCTAGCACTTTGTGGTTATGTATTTTACGTCATGTATTGGAGATGCTATTAGAATTCCACTAAGGTTAACCTTGTTCGTTGTCTCTCTTGTCCTGCTTCAGCCTCGGCGTCGTACAACTCACCGGAGCTGCTCCAACGACGAAACGCTCCATCACAGCGGAGCGGTACCTCGGGCTCCATCTCCAGACGCCTAAGATATTCTTCCCCTCCTCCGATAGCAAAGTCAGCCGGAGCATCCTCACCGGCCAACCCAATCACGCTGAGATCGACATGGCTTCGCCAAAGAGGTTGTACACTTGTTGCATCTCTTTTTTACTCTACATGTTATATATATTGTCCACTGAGCACACGAATTTGTTCCTTTAGTGTCTCCTTGAAAGAAAAAAAAACGTAGGAATTTTAATTTTCACTTGTCCTCCTTTTCAAATTCCTATTCATGAAGCACAAGACTAAGAGTAGTAGCATAATAGCATTATAACCGTACATTTTCTTGTGGTTTGGCTTAATCTCACCATGCTTCTTTGCATCCTGTGATCTTCCAATTGTTGTGAATCAAACACACAGATTGGCAGAAATCCTGTGTTTTTAAATTCTCAGCTATTTTGCCGTCTGCCACGGCAGACGGCAAAGGCATGAACGGCGGACGGCAAAGACCTTTGCCGTCAGCCGCGGACGGCAAAAGGCTCCGGCAAAGTAGGCTACGGTAAAGAGCTACTTTGCCGTCTGCTTCCTGGCGGCTGACGGCAAAGGCCCTTTGCCGTCTGCCGCGGACGACAAAGAGAGCGGACGGCAATAATTGCGCTGTCAGTCCGTTAAGTGGCTAACGGCAGGCCTTTGCCGTCCGCCGCTGATGGCAAACTTTCTAGTGCCTTTGCCGTCCGCCGCTGACGGCAAACTTTCTAGTGTCTTTGCCGTCCGCCGTATGATGTCATCTACACATCACTACATGGCAGGCCTTTGCCGTCCGCCGCTGACGGCAAAATCATTTACTCTTTGCCATCTGCCACTGTAGGCAAACTGACCAAATGGGTTAGCTCCCAGGAAGCACAGCTGGATGCCACGTGTCTTCTTTGCCGTCCGCGGCAGACGGCAAAGAGCCCATTGCCGTCGGTGGCAGACGGCAAAGAGCCTGCATATTGGCTCTTTTTTCTGTTTTTTATTAAATCCAACAATTTTCACAGCAAATATATATGACATATATAGATATATTTCACAAGGCAATTACAGAGCAAACATATAAGATATCCAACACATAACTTCATCATACATGCATAGTTCCATCCAACCATACCAAGTTCCATGCATAGTTCCATCATACATAGCAAGTTCAACATAGAGGCATACAACCATATATATTACAATAGTTTCATCCAACGATACATGCATAGTTCAACGATACAAAAGAAACAGAGAAAGGGATAAGGAGCACTCCATCTATGCAAGCTTTCGTCAAGTGAATGAAATCTGCAAAATGAAAAATAAGAAAGTTAGAAATAGGTGACTAGAATAAGAAGACTAGAACAAGAAGAGTAGAACAAGAAGAAGACTAGAACAAGAAGAGTAGAACAAGAAGTGTAGAACAAGAAGAGTATGTCATTTATGAGCTAACTTACGTGAAATGGATCATATATGAGCTAACTAACTTGAAATGGGTCGTTTATGAGCTAGCTAAGGTGAAATGAATCATTTATGAGCTAACTTAGTTGAAATGGGTCGTTTATGAGCTAACTAAGGTCAAATGGATCGTTTTTGAGGTAACTAAGATGAAATGGATCGTTTTTTAGCTAACTTAGGTGCAATGCATCATTTATGAGCTAACTTAGTTGAAATGGATCGTTTTTTAGCTAACTTAGGTGAAATTGATCATTTATGAGCTAATTTAGTTGAAATGGATCTTTTTGAGCTTACTTAGGTGAAATGGATCATTTAAGAGCTAATTTAGGTGAAATGGATTGTTTTTGAGCTAACTTGGTGAAATGGATCGTTTACGAGCTAAATTAGTTGAAATGGATCGTTTATGAGATAACCTAGGTAAGATGGGTCATTTTGGAGTTAACCTAGGTGAAATGGGTCATTTTAAAGCTAACGTAGGTAAAATGGATCATTTAGGAGCTAATCTAGCTAAAATGGGTCATTTTTGAGCTAACTTGGATGAACTGGATCATTTATAAGGTAAAATGGGTCATTTTAGAGCTAACTTAGGTAAAATGGATCTTTTATGAGCTAACTAAGCTAATTATGCAATTTTTGACATAAGTAAGCTAAGTACAGATCGTTTTAGAGCTAACTTAGGTAAAATGGATGGTTTTGGAGGTTAGTAAGCTTATTAAGTCATTTTGGAGGAGAAGAAGCTAAGTCTAGGTCATTATGGTAAGCATTGGAGGAAATAAAGCTAAGTCTAGGTCTTTATGCATGTGTTAAGCAAAACACTAGATAAACTTACCATGATCCAGGAGGTGTAGGAGCGGGCTGGCTCGTGTAGGTAGCTGGAGAAGGATCGTGCGATGCTTGTCTGGAGTTACGCTGCACCAAAGATCATTTCCAATGTCTTGTTAGCATGATGACACTCAAATGTTAAGACTAGCAAGTAATGTCCATTCAAATTAAACTCACCGTGGTCCCAGGAGCAATCACTGGCATCGGCGGAGCGGTCTGACCGGTCTTCTCGCACACAGACTGCACATTTGGTTTTGACGACTCAGTCATACTAGTTAGTAATGAGACAAACACTACATGTATGTTTTGGCTAATCTGCAGAAGAAACTTACCACAAGGAGCTCGTACATGGCCCTTGCCTGCATGTCATTCCGTGCCCTCTCCTCCTCCATCATCTTTGTCGTCCTCTCCTCCAACTCCCGCTGCCTCTCCGCCGCCTCCGCCAGAAGTTTCTCCGTTCTATCTCTCTCACTCTGTATAGCAGCCTGCAACAGCACTCATATGACCCTTTGTAATCATTGATGGAAGCGCACACAATGTAATGGAGAAAGATAGCTGAGTACGTATCACTAACCTTGATGGCGAGTTGCACTGGCCGTTCACGAGGCCTTATCTCAGGAGCGGAGCTCGACTGGCGCGCCTTGATCTCCGGGAGAGTGCTAGGACAACAGATAAGTCCATCTCCAATGGCTATGGAGCCATGGGACCTCCCGCCACCAGATATCATCACCAGCTCTGGATCAATGGGACCCTGGCTCGGGTTAAAGTCCTCCCCTTTCCTCGCCTTCCCCTCATCTCTATATCTCACGAGCTTGTTGTGGGAGGAGATGTTGGTGAAGTTGTTTGCATCATCGAGGTCAGACTGAGAGAAAGCTTTGACTTTCTTAAAAGAGGCAGTGTGGGCCATGGCATACAGGTCGTACACCTCTGGCAACCTTATCCACCTTATTGTGGCGTGCCTGAAAGAGAGAAACAATGTAAATTAGTAATTAAAGGGCTCAAGCTAGGATGATGAATGAATTGCATGAATCATGAAGCAAACCACATACCCAGTTCCGCCCGAACTGATATAAGTTGGAGCTGCCTTGATGGTGTGGCACACCTTCCATTTGGGCACGTTTGTCCTTGGCCTCGTTGTGGAGGGCTAGCCATTCCTTTGAGCACCACTCATTGACCAACACCTCCCAACAATCCATCCGATCCGCACACCATCTCGGAGGCGCCTAAGTTAGCAAATAGAAACTTGAGCGCTACGGCTAAGAATTACTAAATGAAGGAACTTAAGTAGAAGGCCTTAAGAATTACCTTCATGTACTGCTCCTTACTCAGGAACTTATCGCGGCACGCCGGCTTGGTCTTCTTGATACCACGCAAGGCGTAGTAGTCTCGAACAGCCTGCACCCGAGCCTCGTGCCGTAAGTTCTGTAGTAGGCACTTGCAGACGTTCTCGATAACATGTGCCGCGTCCTCCTCGTATCCCTCCTCACACCTGTAGAATGTCTGCAATCAAATGAGACAATATTGATTAGTACAATTAATAACTAGCTAGTTGAAGATTTTTAAATGTGTAAAGGAGAAATTACCCAGAACTTTCTGATCACCATGTCTGCCCTCGTGTCGCACACGACACCGTCGATAATCTCATCCGGCGGGGTTGGGGCAGCCACGTAGTGCTCCCGGCTCAATCCAAGCTCTGGAAGCCGACCCTCACCAGGCAACGTGACAAACCCCGAGAAGTTTTGCCGGCAAAGAACTCCAAGGACGGAGTTGGGCCGGCGGACACTATGATGGTGGTCCCAACCCCTGTAGCATGACAAGGCCAACGCATTAGTTATTTGAAGAAACATGAATGCAGAAGGTACAAAAATATTAAATGCACTTACGTACCTCTCCCCATCAGAGAAAATCAACCACCTCTGCTCGCGGGTCGCCAGCACGGACGGGAGCCGAGTAGCACCACGCTGGTAGACGGTGCCCCCCTCCTCCTCAAAATCAGTCGGCTCCCCACCATCATCAGCATGGCCACTCGGCTCCTCGGGCTGATCCGGCTAGGTACCCCATCCGGACGTGTGCTCCTCCGGGGTCTCATGGGCCGAACTGTCGTGGGCCGAAGGCCAGTCGACCCGAGGCTCGTGGGCCCAAGACCCGTGGACCGGAGGCTCATGGACTGGAGTCCGTGTAGCCTCCTCCTCGGACGAGTCCACCCTAGCAGTCACGTGCTCGGGTGAAACAGCTGGGGGTGGCGGCGAGGAAGGTGCCGTAGCAGTCACCCTACCTCCTCTCCCGCGACCACGTGCCCCACCTCCTCTCTTCCTACCTCGTCCCCTGCTGGGCACCGCGGTCGACGAAGAAGGGCCCGGCGGTGTGGCCATACTGTCCAGCAACGCTCGGCGGAGAGGTGCGTCTGGAATGGAAGACCTCAGACCACGCGCCGACGAAGTAGGGGCTTTGGCGTGCTCCCGACCTGCTCCCACCATCTTTCAACACCTGCCATGACAAACAGTAAACGAAATTAGTACAACATAAAAAAAAGACCGACATGAATAATAATATGTGTATCACTTAAGTGGATCATCATCAAGTACAACATAAAAAAATTTAATACCTGACACTACTAATAATCTCGATTAGTATCATCAATAAATGCATAATCATCATCATCACTATAATCAATGACGGGCTCATAGGGTTCAGTGGCATCAACATGTGGAAGGCCACCTTGACGTAATCGGTCAAGCAATGACAGATCATCCGCAGCAGTAACCTCTTCTTGTTCCGGCTCTTCTTGTTCCTCCTCTGGGGTGATGTCGGATTCACTGTCGCTGTCTACTTCAATGTTTTGGGGTGAAGTATAGTGGTTCTTGAAAAGCTTTTTGGAAAGACGTGTCTCTTGGAAGAATTCTCCTTCATATGTGTCTGGGTTAATGTGAGGTTCATAATCCTCTTCCTTTGGGGGAGATAGTCTAGCACGTGGCGGCACTTCATAAACGACATCCCAACCTTTCAGATTTGGATTAGTTTGGCAGGCCCACGGTAGATAGAATACTTGGGTCGCCTATTGAGCCGTAATATAGACATCAGGAACATCTAAATGGGTGCTTTGGTTGATTTCAACTAGCCCTATACGTTCATGAGTCCTTCTAGTCTCCTTCGGCTGAAACCAATAACATTTGAAGAGTACGACATTCGGTGGGTTTTCACCATAGAATAGAAGTTCATAAATTGCTTCAACTCTCCCATAATACTCGGTACCTCCTTCGCCGATAGCAGATACACAACAATTTGTAGACTTTCGGTCGGCCATAGATAGCTCTTTGCCATAGGTATGAAAGTGATACCCGTTGATGTCGTATTTGTCAAACGAACGGACCTTATAGTCAAAACCATTAGCGACTTGTCTCAATTCGGCGTCCATAGACTCTGAATTAGCCTACAAGTTTAATATGAAAGGATTGTTGCATTACGCACAAATTAGCGAATGAAATGAAATTGTCTAATAGAAATTACCGTTTGTTCGAACCAAGAGATGAAACCGGGATAGCCGCCTCCTTGCTTTGCGAGAAGCTCATACTCTTCGACAGAATCCTTTTGGATCACCGCTCCATACGAGAATAAGGCGACGTATCGACTGTATGAAATATCCAGGAATAAGAGCAGTTCAAAGGAATAGAAGTTGTGAAACTATGTACCGAGAACTTACTTGATGTATGGCCGCACTTCTATCAGGTTGTTGAAGATATACAACGAAATGGTCCGCCATTGTTCGTTATCCAAAGATACTGGATTTGAAACACTGGCTAGTGCGAGATTCCCTTTGAATAGGCTGAGGTTGGATCCACCCTTTTTAGGGTCGTCAGCATTGTACCGAGGCCTCGGATTATGCAAATGACAATTTTTGGCTTCGTAGTGTGCTGTCATGAAGTTTGCCGCCTCCTCAGTGATGAATGCCTCAGCCATCGATGCTTCAATACTACGTTTATTTTTACATTTTTGTCAAAGCGTCTTCTGCATCCTCTCAGTTGGGTAGCACCAACGATTTTGCACGGGCCCCCCCAATCTTGCCTCGGTCGGGAGATGCAAAATCAAATGTTGCATTGGATTAAAGAAGCCCGGTGGAAAGATCTTCTCTAACCTGCAGATCAACTCTGGTGCCAACTCTTCCATTTCTTCTAGCACGCCAGGCGATAGTTCTTTCACACAAAGAACATTGAAGAAATAGCTGAGTTCTGCCAGTACTAGCCATTCATCCTCAGGGATGATGCCACGCAACATCACCGGCATTACCCGCTCAATCCATATGTGCCAATCATGACTCTTGAGACCAAATATCTTCAATTTATCAAGACTAGCTCCCCTCTGTAGATTCGCTGCATACCCATCAGGGAACATCAACTGCATTTTCACCCACAAGATAATTTCCCTCATAGCTGGCCTTCCAAGATTGAACCATGCCTTTGGCTTCGTCCACTTCTGCTTTCCTTTCGGTTCTTTCATGTTTTGTAACGGCCTATCACATAGCGCCTCCAGATCGACTCTAGCCTTAGTATTATCCTTTGACTTCCCATCTATGCCGAACAATGTACCAAAAAGTGCCTCGGCGATATTCTTCTCAGTGTGCATCACGTCGATGTTGTGTGGGCAAAGGAGGTCTTTGAAGTAAGGCAGATCCCATAAGCATGTTTTGTGAGTCCAGGCGTGCTTAGAATTATACCCCTTGAAGTACCCTGGACGCTCTGGATCTGGATCGAGAGCGTTTAACTGATCCAGGGTCTGTTGTCCTGTCAATGCAGGTGGTGCAGAGTTTTTGACAACTCTACCTCTGATGAAGTTCTTCTTGTCTTTCCTGAACTGATGGCGAGGATTCAGGAACTGTCTATGCATGTCGAAGCAAGAAAACTTGCGACCGGCCTGAAGCCAACGAAACTCAAGAGCTCCCTTGCATGTGGGCACGGGAACCTTCCATGCACACACCAGCCAACGAATAGCGCATACGCCGGCAAGTCATGCGTCGAGTACATGTACCAGACACGCATTATGAAGTTCAATTTGCTATAGGCGTCGTATGTCTTGAACCCATTATCCCAGGCTTCTTGCAATTCGTCCTTAAGCGGCTGCATGTACACATTCATATTTTTCCCCGGATAGTTGGGCCCTGGAATTATCAACGTCAGGAAAATGTTCTTTCTTTGCATAATCTGTCCGGGGGGGAGATTGAGTGGAAAGACAAATACGGGCCAACAACTGTATTGGGCTGCCGTCATACCAAACACACTGAACCCATCCGTGCTGATGCCGACTCGAGGATGCCTCGGATCTGCCGCTTTTTCACCATGTAATTCATCAAACTTTTTCCACGCAACACCATCTGATGTGTGTACAATCATTAGATTCCCATCTGCATCTAGTTCGGTTCTTTTGCCAGTTTTGTGCCATGTCATCTGTGTGGCCGTCTCTTCGACCATGAAAAGACGTTGAAGTCTTGGTACGATTGGCATATACCGAAGAACACTAACGGGGATTTTGGTCTGTGTCTTCTCACCCATACCGGTGTCTACCACAACATACCTGGAAGACTTGCAAATGGGACAATAGTTCAAGTCCGCATAGTCAAGCCTAAACAAGACACATCCTTTCTCACAGGCATGTATGTTATCATAGGGCATCTTCAGTGCACGGAGGATTTTGTCCGACTGGTACAGGTTTGCAGGCATTACATGGCCTTTGGGTAGAAAGCATCCAAATACTGTCATCATTGCATCGTAGCATTCTCTGCCCAAGTTGAACTGAGCCTTCAGAGCCATTACTTGTGAGATGGCATCCAACTGACAAAGCTCAGTGTGCTCATGGAGCGGACGTTTTGAAGACTCCAACATTTCATTGAAGGCCTTTGCATATTCCTCCATCTCCTCGTCTGAATCCCGAGCATCATCGAAGTCTTGCACCATGTTTTCCATCCCGGTACCATGCTCGTCGGTGCGACGACGATCCACCTCAGCTCGGTCACGTTGGGCAGACTCACCATGAAATGTCCACACCGTATAATCGGGCGTAAAACCACTCTTCTGCAGGTGTTTGCCCATTTCAGCCTCTGTCCTCTTTTCCCAATTGCCGCACCATAAACAAGGGCACCAGGATTTCCTCTGGCCATTTGCAAATGCGGCTCGCACAAACCCCTTAGTTTTTGTGAACCATTCAGTGCTCCATTTGTTTTGACCAGTGTGACCTGTGTACATCCACGCACGATCACTCATCTTGACTTTCAGAGCTACTAGACACACAATAAATATATATATATATATATATATATATATATATATATAATTCACCATGTATATATTCATCAGTTGATCTACTTTGTCAATTTTATTACGTCCATGCAACCTACACTCTAATAGGTAATGATAGGTCCTAATCCCACCCGAGTATGTTTAGATTGGGTTCATTTTCCCATGCTATGCTCCGGATCCTACGCAAAATTTCGGCAGCACCTCCCCGCTGTTCTCCTGATACACGTCTCTGCAATAAAAAGAGAGGATGTGTACCCGGAGAACAACAGGGGAGGCACTGAAGAAATTTATGCGTCGGATCCGGAGCAAAGCATATGGGAAAACGAACCCAATCTAAACATACTCGGGCTATCCATGGATAACGTTGGACAATTTGAAAGAATCAAGGTTATAAATATGCAAATGCATGCATATTTATAACTATGACGCTTTCGAACGGGAGACACATATTGGTTACACATACTGATGATTCAAGACACATATATAGCTAGCTATCAAGTTTCATCGGAATAGATCAAATAATTAATGGGGGACGAGGACATGTCATTTGTGCTCACCCACGAATGAAGGGGCAGAGCTCGTCAAACGCACAGCGAGGTCGTCGAACACCAAACCACGCAGCGATGAAACAACTGCACATTTGAAACTACCCGATCAACACAATTATATATGATGTTTTTCATAACAAAATCGAAAAATATATGACCTAACTAATAATTCACAAATATATGACCCCGTCGGCTTCTCGAAGGCCAAAGAACACCTTTTCGGGAGGTGTCGGGGGTCGGGGTGTCGTGTCGGTGTCGGGGTGCCGTGTCAGGGTCAGGGTCGGGGTCTCGGGGTCGGGGTGTCGGGTCGGGGTGCCGGGTCGGGGTCGGGGTGCCGTGTCGGTGTCGGGGTCGGGGTGTCGGGTCAGGCTCGGGGTCGGGGTGTCGGGGTCGGGGTCGGGGTCGGGGTCGGGGTCTCGGGGTCGGGGTGTTGGGTCGGGGTGCCGGCTCGGGGTCGGGGTGCCGTGTCGGTGTCGGGTCAGGCTCGGGGTCGGGGTCTCGGGGTCGGGGTCGGGGTCTCGGGGTCGGGGTGTCGGGTCGGGGTGCCGTGTCGGTATCGGGGTAAGGGTGGGTGTGGTGTCAGGGTGTCGGTGTCGGGGTGTCGTGTCGGGGTCGGGGTGTCATGTCGTGTCGGGGTGTCGTGTCGTGTCGTGTCGTGTCGGGGTGTCGTGCCGGGGTGTCGTGTCGGGGTGTCGCGTCGGGGTGGGGGTGTCGGTCGTCGAGGTCGGGGTGTCGGTGGTCGGGGTGTCAGGTGTCGGGGTGTCGGTGGTCGGGGTCGGGGTGTCGGTGGTCTTCTTCTTCTCCTCCTCTCCTCTAGCTTTCTCCTCCACCTCCTCTCCTCTTTCTTCTTGTTCTTCTTCTTCTTCTTCTTCTTCTTCTTCTTCTTCTCCTTTTTCCTCTTCTTAAACCTAGCACTAAGTAACCTAAAACTAAACTAAAACTAAACTAAAAGTAATCTAAACTAAAAAACAGAAAAAACAGAAAAAAAATCTAAAACTAAAAAACTAAACGAAATCTAAAACTAAACTAAAAGTAATCTAAACTAAAAAACAGAAAAAAAAGAAAAAAAGGAGAAGAGGGGTGGGGCTCACCTGCGGCAGGGGTGGGGCGCTCGCCGACGGAGGGGCGGCGGGGTGGCGCTCGCCGATGGAGGGGCGGCGGGGTGGCGCTGGCCGGGCGGAGGGGTGGGGGGTGGAGGGGGCGACGGGGCGGAGGGGTGGGGGGCGATGGGCGGAGGGGGCGACGGGGCGGCGCCGGGCGGCGGGTGGGGCGGCGACGGGGCGGAGGGGGCGAAGTGGCGGCGCCGGGCGGCGGGTGGCGGGGCGACGGGGCTGCGGCGGGCGGCGGCGGGCGTCGGGGGGCGGTGGCGGCGGCAGGCGGCGGCGGCGGCGGTGGGGTGGGATGTGGTGGCGGGGCGCGTCGGGGAGGAGAGAGAGGGAGGGAACAGAGAGTAACGGGCGGGGGGATACGGGCCGTTAGGTACTCTCCTCTTTGCCGTCCGCCTTTTTGTCTCTTTGCCGTCTGCTAGCAGACGGCAAAGAGGTGGGGCATTAAGTTTTTTCCAACCGGGCGGGGGGTGGGGGCCACCTCTCTCTTTGCCGTCTGCTAGCAGACGGCAAAGAAGCTCTTTGCATCAGCTACCTAAAAGCAGACGGCAAAGAAATGGCAGACGACAAAACAGGTCTTTGCCATCTGCTTTTAGGTAGCTGATGGCAAAGAGCTTCTTTGCCGTCAGCTAGTAGACGGCAAAGAGCTGGCAGATGGCAAATTAGCTGATTCCAGTAGTGTATTCCTGTCTATTTCCTATCCCTGCATTGTTGGAATCCTCCAATTCAAATGAGCCCTTACAGAATTACTTCTCCTACAGATAGTTGTCAAAGAAAACCTTGCGTGGTTTGTCCCACTCCTGCTGCGCCGTCGTCCACACCAGCTCAGCTGCTCCAACGACAGAAGGGTCCAGCACAGCAGGGATCCGGCCTCGAGACTGTCTTTCGCTGCTACTGGCAGCCATGAAAACTGCATTACCATCATCAACCGAGCAGATGACCTCGAGGACTACACGGGTCCGCAAGAGAAGTCGCACTCTTTCGTGTCTGCTTACGTTATGCATCGCTTAATATTACATGCTACTTGATCGTCCTGTTCACCGATTAGACTCTGAGTCAGCTCCAAACTAATGGTCAAACTTGAGTTTTTAAACGGTGGTGGGGTACATATCGGGGCTGCTATCAATAGTATCTATCTACTATCTGGTTAATCTCCGGTGTCTACTATGAGTTTCATGTTGGGTGGGAAACAAACAGTAAAGAAGCCATTATCTGTATTTTTTAACTGAAGCCATTATCTGCCTGCTATTATTGGTTTTGGGTCTATCCACAGGTTGCTACCATTACTCTGGATTTCTGCATGCACTCCATAGATAATCTCACTATGTTTTATTCCTATGCATGACAGTTATTGTAAACAATGGAACTGAACATGTAGAGCAAAGGAGACGAGCCTTGCGTGGCAATGAAATTTCATGCAGACGTCGCTCCATGATAGGCGCAAAGGCAGCCCCCCTCCACGCATTTCGGATTGTAATCGAGAGGAAGATATCTGTTCTGAGGGGGATTCAGAAGGAGAAGACAACTCCTATTTACCCCCTGAGGTCTTCGCTCTAACTTGGCATGCCGATGTTGGTTATATCATGCAGATGGTGTCTTGCATTGCTTACTTTATACATCAAATATGTCATCTGCTTAGTTTAGACATCCTTTGTGCGAATGCCATCTGTTTAGTTTATTCATCGTTTATGTAAATTATGCAATGCCATCTTGTTTAGCCAGGCATCATACATTTGAATTTTGCAATGCCATCCTGCTTAGCCAGTCATCTTATCTGTAAATTATATCAGGCCATCCTTTTTTCGTTACATATTACATTTGTCAACAATGTTAGTATATTCAACTGCTCTTCGTGTCCATCAGCCATTTGACACGGTGATGGCAAATTCTGGAGTGAAAACAAGGTCTTCAGAGCAGACTATGCTATCTGACGAAGCGCATATCTCGCTGGCTACGGATAGCTCCTCACAAGAGGATTCAGAGATAGATGACCAGTCCTATTCCCCCCCCAGGTGTATGCTCTAACTTGGCAGGGTTATGTTGCTCATATTGTGCGTATGGTGTCTCGCATTGTTATGTCATTTGATTAGTTTAGACATGCTTTGTGTGAATGCCACCTGTTCAGTCTCTAATTACCATATATGTGAATTATGCATTGCCATCTTGTTGCAAGACATTATATATGTGAATTATACAATGCTAGCTTGTTGCAAAGGCATTATATATGTGAATTATGCAATGCCATGCTGTTTAGCCAATCATCATGTATGTGAATTATATCATGCTATCATTTTTTTGTATTACGTGTTCCATTTGTCGACAACGTTTGTATATTCAACTACTCTACCTATGCATCAGCCATTTGAAGCGGTGATGGAAGTATATGGAGTGAAAACAAGGTATTCAGAGCAGACAATGCTACCTGCTGAAGCAGACATCTTGCTGGTTACAGAGAGCTCCTCAGAGGAGGATTCAGAGACTGATGACTAGTCCTATTTCCCCCCTGAGGTCTATGCTCAAACTTGGCAGGGTTATATTGCCCATGTCATGCATGTTGTCTTGCATTGCTTAGTTTTTACATCATATATGGATTGCCATCTGCTTACTTGCTTACTATATAAATCATATATTTGAATTATATCATGCCATCATGTTTACATAGTACATACACATCATCTAACTGAATTATGGCATGGCAACCCATTTAATAAAGACATCATATACTTATATCATGTCATCCTGTTTAGTGTTTACAGTCATCATGTTTTGAATTATGGCATTCTATCCGTGAATGTATGTGAATTATGGCATGCCAACCTATTTAATAAACACATTATATAGTTATGTCATTTCATCCTGTTTACATAGTCTCATATTTTGAACTATGTCTTTCCATCTTTTTTAGTTAGCCATCATAATGTCAAATTGTGTCATGCTATCCTGTTTAGTTAGCCATCATATATGTGAAATTGTGTCATGCTATCCTGTTTGGTTAGACAACATAAATATGAATTATTTCATGCCCTCTTTTATTCCCCACTATCCATTGCACCTGTCTATCATACAATGTCTATACTTTCAATTACTTTTCTTGTTTATCAGCCATTTGAATTGGAGAGCGTGATGGCAGTATCTAAGGGAGTAACAACACGGTCTTCAGAAAAGATAGTGCTACCAGTTGATGCAGATAGAACCACGGTTGCACTTGCCCAAGGACCGGATCCACCACACATAACCCAGACTCTTGCAGATTGTACCCCTACCCAGTTGGACAGGGAACCAGCTACACCCCTTCTAACCCCAACCCCGACAGATAGTAACCCAGTTCCAGTTGACACAGCACCGTCTCCACCACAGAGCACCCAAACACGAGCAGTTAGTAAGGGAACTGCAGTGCCCAAAGCACGAGGACCACCACTCCGAATCCCACCTCAACGCTTAAAGGAGAATAAGATTTGTTCTCAGGTCAGGTTTTGTAGCTATGGTTCATACTCCTTTGCTCTTGCATTACTGTATTTACTCATACCAACTATTTTCAATTTTGAAGGATGGAATTGAAACAACAATGGCGCAACAGGTATGTTTTAAACCTGTTTCTTTAACTGGTTTGCTGTTGTAAGCTGCTCTATGTTGATTTCAGTTTCAATTGAATAAACAGTTATGTTCTCATGTCATGCACATTACAAGTGTTGTTATTGCTCTATAGTTACCCACACTTATATTCTGTCTATTCTGCTTTGTCTTGAACAAATATTATTTGAACTGTGTCTCTATCTTGATTTGGCAACAAAAACTAGAATGATATAGACCATAAAGTGACCATGGTACATAGATATATGTTTGTTTCATGCTGTTATCCTGTCCACTTTACTACTGAACTAATTTACCAAAAAGAGTTTCATATACAACATGGTAAACATGTGATGTGTCTGCTTGTTTCTCTTTTAGAATGCGGACAAAATATTGGAGAACAGTACCACGTTATCCAATGGTAAAGGAAGTAATGCAGATAAGGTTCAAGATAGTGAGACATCCCTGTTGGTCTCCAAGAAAGCTGATAAAAACTATCTTGATGACAGTGAGGGAACCCAAAAGTCCTGTCTTAATGTAGTGTTCGAGTTACTAGCCACTACTGTTGGCACAAGCTCTTCGAACTCGCTGCCTGAATCAGTTCGTCTTCTTGAGTCTCAACTTCAAGTTGAAAGACATCGATCAGATGTGCTGCGACAGGAAGCTGAAGGACTGAGGAAGTCCCTGCAGAATTCAGATGCATATTTTCTGGTGCAACAGCAAGCGCTGGAGGATTTAAGCGCCAAACAAGAGAAATTTAATAAGCTTGCTAAGCATCTTGCCAGCATTATGGGTACCCAGGATATTGTTTCTTGAGATCTTCTGAAGTGGTTTCAGTTCTGGATTTCTATTGTTGCGGCGTTTATTTGCGCTGGTCACCAACTTTGGCAACCAGTGTATATGATATGCTACTTTGTTCCCTATATTTGCACTGGTGGCGAACTTTGATGCCCAGTGGATGTAATATGTGTAATAGCCATGATAGCCTAGTGTTAGTTGCTTGCTTATTTATTTCCTTGTTGTCTTGTTTATTTGTTAGCTTGTAGTCATTGCAGTTCTTTTTCCGCGGTTAGCTAGTGGCTGCAATAACCTATTTTTTAAAACTAGGCCACAATAACCATGAGCTAATATTTACTATAGTGACACTGGGCCTCCTACTGGCCGTAGAAACAGTGGGCCTTCTATGGGCCGTAGAAACAATGGGCCTTCTACGGGCCGTAGAAACAATGGGCCTTCTGCGGGCCGTATCATCATTGGGACTTATACGGGCCGTATGATCGATTGGCCAAACATGGGCCAAACAGACCGCATTATGGCCGTAAACGGGCTAGAGTTGGAATCGTCCGTTCATGGGCCGACCATAACGGGCCATCGTTAATAGGCCGTATTTGAAGACGCTACGAAAACGGCCCAACGTATTAACGGACCACAAACGGGCCGACTGTAACCACGGGCTTAATTTGGCCCACAAGCAGAAAATGACAGTAACAGGCCGTAAGTAAACGAATGCTGGAAATGAGCACAAGAATAAATGGGCCCTGAGAAGCCCGAAAGATAACATGTGCTGGAAATGGCCCAACGGAATAACGGGCCATTAATGGGTATAAAGTGATACACTGTTCATTGAGGGCCAGTTTCACCACGGGCGGTTAATGGGTGTAAAGTGATACACTATTCATTACGGGCCAGTTTCACCACGGGCCGTTAATAGGCCAAGAGTTACATAGGGCCTCATATGGGCCGAAAGACGTCATGGGCCAAACTTGCGCCAGAAGTGAAAACGGGCTGGAATCATATTGGATGGCCCAAATGACGCTACTGGGCCTAATTCGGATATGGCGTAACGGGCCTTGGGTTAGCGGGCTGTAAATGGGCTATATGCGAACAGGCCGTTAACAAGCTTTCCATGGGCCGGCCCGGCACCTTTTGACCAAGTCAAATGGGCCGGCCTTTTCACAGGAATGGGCCTCTGTTGGGCCGTGCCACGTGTCGACGTATCATAGGCGCCTTCCGTCCAATGAGTGGATGACATCTGTCCCAACGATGAGCCGACACGTGTTTCCTCCAGCCAATGATGATTTTACACATGGAAAATCCCCATTGGTCGGGGCTGTTAATGGGTTATCCGATCCAAAACCCGACCCGATAGCTTAACGGTGTTCCGTTACGGTGGATGCCACGTGTCACTCACCCTTGACGAAAGCACTTCTGTGACGCGCGATTTATCGTCATGGAAGTGGACACTTCCGTGATGATAATTTTGGCAATGTCATGGAACACTTCTACGACAGCACAGGTATGACAATCTTGGTTTTGTCATAAATTTTTCATGGATGTACATGCATGACAGAAAACGAGACCTACTGTGACAAACACGTATCATCACGGAAGTGTATTTGTTTTGTAGTGTACATCGCTGCCAGGGCGATGGAGGCGAAGCTTGCCGAGGAGGCCGGCAGCACTGGTGGCGTGCAGGACAAGGCCGCGGCGGAGGAGAAGGAGATCGCCCAGTGGGCGGAGGCCACTGGGGAGGTCAGCAGCGCCGTCACCGGGGCTCCTCTCGTCAAGGAGGTGGTCGACGAGTCGTCGGAGGAGGAGGCTGAGGCTGTTGACCCTCCGGTCACAGGGAGAGGGCGAGTCCTGCGGCAGGCCACTTCTAGCGAGCCGGTACGGCCCGTCAAGGCCGCGCGGCGGCCAAAGTCTCCGGAGGAGTCTGCGCGTCAGACAAGGGCCGCGGCGGCGAAGAAGGTCGTCAAGGCCGCGGTGGAGAAGAAGAAGGCATCTGCCTCCTCTTCATCCAAGCGCGCGCAGACTCCTCCCTCCTCCCCTCCTCCGGCAGACGTCGACGCGGGGGTCACCTTTCACTTCGGGTCCATCAGCCCAAGGAGGAAGAGGAAGGCAACAGAGGAGGAGGTGGATGATGAGTAAGTATCTTGGTCTTTTCTGTCATCTCTGTCTCCTCAATCTTTACCGCTTGTCTTGACTTGTTTTCATCTTTGCAGGGATGCAGAGACGCTG
Source organism: Triticum aestivum (assembly GCF_018294505.1). Classification (NCBI taxonomy): domain Eukaryota; kingdom Viridiplantae; phylum Streptophyta; class Magnoliopsida; order Poales; family Poaceae; genus Triticum; species Triticum aestivum. The sequence goes on along the minus strand of NC_057802.1, from coordinate 493,810,245 downwards.
GCCCAGAGGGTGAAGAGGGCCAAAGCCTCGGCGGGCGATCAGCCCCGGCGTATACTTCGAGGGCACCACTGGTGGTGCTGAGCAGCCCAGACTGCAGCGCCCGACACAGCACCCAGCGTAAGTTCATCATTCACCCCTCATCAACATGTGCTGGGGGCACGATCTCCTGGTGCTGACCTTGCCGTAGTCGCAGGAGGAGGATAGCAGTAGGAGGAGCCACAGAGGGCTACCCCTAACACGCCGCCCCCATCAACCACGCCGCCCCGAGGGGTGTCCCCGACAAGGGCGCCAAGCACCGAGCCCATGCACACGGAGGAGGGGGGGAGAACTCGAGAGCCGGTGGATTTGCCTTGGCGCCAAATGTTGGCGGGGAGGGGACCTCTGCTCCCCAGCCCGATACCGGTAAGCCGCTCGCCTTTCGTCCCTGTTCTTTTCCTTTTCTTGCTGATTCTTGGTCTTGACTTTGTCTCACTCCCTTCTTGGTGTCCAGATCGTCCATCGGCGGACCAAGAGGACATAGACGCCATCATCGAGGACGTTGCCAAGGACGCCGCGACAGAGGTGGAGAAGGTCGCTGCCAAGGAGTCCGCCAAGGGTGCTGCCGAAGACGCCGCTAAGGCGCCTGCCGGGGAGCCCGGCAAGGGGCGTGCCGGAGAGGCCAGCAAGGCCGCCACTGAGGAGGAGGTGGTCGATGACCAGCCTTCCTCCTCTGCTGCCTCCGGTTCCGGTAGGTATCTGAGGGTGACCGACGACCTCTTCGTCCACCTCCCAGGGGCGTCTAGCTCTAGGGCGCCTGTCGAGGGAGAGGTGTTCGACGAAGAGGTGCTTGCCGCCGCCGGGTTCGAGGCCGTCGACGAGCCGAGCGCCGATGGCGATGTCTCTCAGGAGGAGCGGCTTCTCCAGGCCATGGGCGCCAATTTCCGGAAGCTCCAGGCGCTCCACCTCGCCCGCCTGGACAAGGCCAAGTCCAGGATGGCAATGGTGGACAAGGCAGAGGCGGACCTCAAGGTGCACGTCGCCGAGGCGCAGACTTGGTTCCGCCAAGCTAGCAAAGAGCTGAAGGCCGCCTAGGGCGAGCTGGCCAAGCGGGACGTGGAGCTCACCATGAAGCTGGCCACATCGAGAAGGCCCAGGAGACGGAGGAGGGCTTGGCCGCTGCAGCCGAGGCCGCTCGGACCCAGCATCAGGCCTCGGTGAACTCCCAGGCGGAGGACCTCGCCAACGCGAGGCGGACCTCGACGCCAAACTCCGTGCCAAGTACGAGGAGGTGGAGAAGCTTGTCGCGCAGCGGACCCAAGAGCTGGAGCATAGGCATAGGGAGACGCTCGATGCCCAAGCTTTGGTTCATGCCGGGAAGGTGAAGGAGCTGGAGCTGGAGCGGGATGGGCTGAAGGAGCAGGCCCTGAAGCTGTCCCAGGAGAAGGACACGCTCAACGGCGCCCTGACAGAGGGCGCGGCCGTCAGCAAGGCTGGGGAGCTCTCCGAGGCCAACAACTCCATCAAGGACCTCAAGCTAAAGCTGGAGGGCCTTGAGGAGATGCTATCAGAGGCCAAGGCTCGGGAGGAGACGCTGGCCAAGGTTCTGGAGGCCGAGAAGCTGCAGCGGAGGAACGAAGCCGCCAACCACAAGGATTTCGTGGAGTGTGAGAATCGCTGGATCAGCCGCCTCGAGGACGTCGCCAGGAGGATCACCACGCAGCTGGCTACCATGGGGATGCCAAACGTGAGGTACGCCCTAGAGCGCAGCGGGACTACCAATGCCAAGCTGACCCTGTTCTTCGAGGGTGTTCTCGGGGCCCTGGAGCAGTTCCACTCCAAATGGGCGGCTTTGCTGGCCGACGAGAACCGAAGGCTTTGCCGGGGTGCCATGACCAAGGTCCTCACCAAGGTGGCGTACTGGAACCCCACCCTTGACTTTGACGCCGCGCTAGAGAGCTTGCCGGAGGGCACTGACCTCGCGCCGCTCAAGGAGCGTATCGAGCCCATCATCAGCCTCATCGACGGAATTCAAAGGGTGGAGGGCCAGCGCCGGGAATAGGCACCCCGTTTCTTATCGCCGCTGCAGGTTCATGACCAAGACAATTTCTATCTTTAGTTAGAACCGCGGCAACAATTTGATGTAATATAACTCTGCAGTACTCTTGATACAATGCATGTTATTTTCCTGTTCGATTTCCTTTGTATGTCCACCCTACGTTAACCGGGTAGGCTTGCCGGCGCGTAGACCCATGGTGGCGTCTTGAGGACGGATCCCCATTGGCCTGCCGGGTGCGCTTGCTACCGGGCAAACCACCTCACCGCCCTTAACGCGGCCGCTCGACCTGTCGAGCTTGACTCGAGTCAGAATCGAGAGTGCCTAGTGTGGAAGGCTACCCTGCCACTCTCGACGCGGCCGCTTGAGTTGTTGAGCAGACTCGAAACAGAACAAGGGCGTTGCCAATTGCGGGAGGGCCCCTTTACGTGCGGGTTTTCCATACATAGGCAGGATCTCCGAGGACAATAAACTCATGTATAAAAGGAAATTGCTCAAGGCTCTGGATGACTTAGCTTTTCTGTTGCCGCGCTGGCATCCTTCGCGCTTGCAGGCAGCGCAGTTTTCACCTGGTGATGGCGATGAAGAACTGCTAGGCTAACTACTGGACCAGATTCTCACAATTGCGCCCCCTACCTGGCGCGCCAAAGATGTCAGTGGGAATCGACACCTATGGGATCACAAGAATCCCTACTACAGTTGCCGGGGCGCGGGGTTGTGAGGAGATCAGGATTAGCAGTCAGCACAAGGATTGTTTACCCAGGTTTAGGCCGCGAGGATGCATAATACCCTAGTCCCGCTTTGGTGTGTATTTGAGAGAGTTCTTGAGCTCTCAAACTAGCTATGGTGGCTGCGTAGTTCAAAAGAGCCGCATCCCTCTCCAGTATGCCAAGGGTCTCCTTTTATAGTCGGAAGGGGCTGCCACAGTGGCACACAGGAGGTGGAAAGGCCTACAGTGTTGCGAGCTTATCGCTCGTGTTACAGCACAAGACGCATTGCTTGGCTAAAACCGGGGTTATACATGATATGCATATTTTGTGTGGGGAAGATGGAGCATAGCCAGACTATATGATTTTGTAGGGATAACTTGCTTTGGCTATGTTATTTTGATAAGACATAATTGCTTGGTTAGCATGCTTGAAGTATTATTGTTTTTATGTCAACATTAAACTCTTATCCTGAATCATATTAAAACTGAACATTCATGCCACAATAAGAAGAATTACATTGAAATTATGCTAAGTAGCATTCCACATCAAAATTCTGTTTTTATCATTTACCTACTCAAGGACGAACAGGAATTAAGCTTGGGGATGCTTGATACGTCTCCAACGTATCTATAATTTTTGATTGTTCCATGCTATATTATATTCTCTTTTGGACATTATTGGGCTTTATTATACACTTTTATATTATTATTGGGACAAACCTATTAACCGGAGGCCCAGCCCAGAATTGTTATTTTTTTGCCTATTTCAGAGTTTCGCAGAAAAAGAATATCAAACGGAGTCCAAATGGAATGAAACCTTCGGGACGTGATTTTCGGAACGAACGTGATCCAGAGGACTTGGACCCTACGTCAAGACATCAATCAGGAGGGCACGAGGTAGGGGGGCGAGCCTACCCCCCTGGGCGCGCCCTCCACCCTCGTGGGCCCCACGTTGCTCCACCGACGTACTTCTTCCTGCTATATATACCTACGTACCCCCAAACTACCAGATACGGAGCCAAAAACCTAATTCCACCGCCGCAACCTCCTGTACCCGTGAGATCCCATCTTGGGGCCTTTTCCGGAGCTCCGGCGGAGGGGGCATCGATCACAGAGGGCTTCTACATCAACACCATAGCCTCCCGATGATGTGTGAGTAGTTTACCTCAGACCTTCGGGTCCATAGTTATTAGCTAGATGGCTTCTTCTCTCTTTTTGGATCTCAATACAATGTTCTCCCCCTCTCTCGTGGAGATCTATTTGATGTAATCTTCTTTTGCGGTGTGTTTGTTGAGACTGATGAATTGTGGGTTTATGATCAAGTTTATCTATGAACAATATTTGAATCTTCTCTGAATTCTTTTATGTATGATTGGTTATCTTTGCAAGTCTCTTCGAATTATCAGTTTGGTTTGGCCTACTAGATTGATCTTTCTTGCAATGGGAGAAGTGCTTAGCTTTGGGTTCAATCATGCGGTGTCCTTTCCCAGTGACAGTAGGGTCAGCAAGGCACGTATTGTATTGTTTCCATCGAGGATATCAAGATGGGGTTTATATCATATTGCATGAGTTTATCCCTCTACACCATGCCATCTTACTTAAAGCGTTACTCTCTTCTTATGAACTTAATACTCTAGATGCATGCTGGATAGCGGTCGATGTGTGGAGTAATAGTAGTAGATGCAGGCAGGAGTCGGTCTACTTGTCTCGGACATGATGCATATATACATGATCATACCTAGATATTCTCATAACTATGCTCAATTCTGTCAATTTCTCAACAGTAATTTGTTCACCCACCGTAATACTTATGCTCTCGAGAGAAGCCACTAGTAAAACCTATGGCCCCCGGGTCTATTTTCCATCATATTAATCTTCCAATACGTAGCTATTTTCATTGCCTTTTATTTTACTTTGCATCTTTATCATAAAAATACCAAAAATATTATCTTATCATATCTATCAGATCTCACTATCATAAGTGACCGTGAAGGGATTGACAACCCCTTTATTGCGTTGGTTGCGAGTATTTATATGTTTGTGTAGGTACGAGGGACTCGTGCGTGTCCTCCTACTGGATTGATACCTTGGTTCTCAAAAACTGAGGCAAATACTTACGCTACTTTGCTGCATCACCCTTTCCTCTTCAAGGGAAAACCAACACAGTGCTCAAGAGGTAGCAAGAAGGATTTCTAGCGCCGTTGCCAGGGAGGCTTACGTAAGGTCAAGTCAAGATTTGGACTCCCTACAACGAGCCATTTCTGGTGCCGTTGCCGGGGAGTCTACGCAAAAGTCAACATACCAAGTACCCATCACAAACCCAAATCTCCCGCATTACATTATTTGCCATTTTCCTCTTGTTTTCCTCTCCCCCACTTCACCCTTGCCGTTCTATTTGCCTTCTTCCCGCATGCCTTTCTGTTTGTGTTTCCACGTGCCTTCTATTCGCTTGCATCTTTGCTTGCTAAAAATCTATTGATATGGATCCACTTAAAGTGTTCTACTTGGATCATCTTCGATCCTTATGCGCTCGTGCTGAAACCCCAACTAGCCTAGTTGATGGGAAATCTTTAGATGAGCATGCTCATTTTGTGTGTCACCGTTTGTCTGAAAAAGGGAAACTCTTATGGAATCAAATAAATAAATTGATGTGTTATGCTTGGAATCTTTGTGAAATTTGTGATATTATTTGTTGCTCTAAGAACCCTAAAAAATAAAATCTTTGATTGAACAAATTGACAAGTATGATATCAACAAATTGAAGAATTTGTTGCTTTAATGAAAATAAAATCTTATCTTCTTATGCAAAGGGTGTTTATAGTTACTATGATATCAACAAATTGAAGAATTTGTTGCTTTTAAGGGTGCTTATGAAGTTGCTTCTTTGATTGAAAAGTATGATATTACTCTTTACGAATCTGAAAATTTTGAAATACTTGAATATTGCTATGAAAACTATGCTCATAATGTCTATGTCAAAGAATTTATTGAAAGAATGACCGTTGCTTCTAAAGAAAATAATGATTTGCATGAATAGATAGGTAACTATGATTCCGATGATTTGATTGAAATATCCCTTGATGAACATGATGCTTGTTGTGGCCATGATGCCAATATTTATGAAGATGAATTTGCTATGGTTCCTTATGTTAAACATGAGATCGTTGCTATTGCACCTATACTTGATAGTTCCTTTGATGAAAAGCATGATTGCAATGATTTTACTATAAATTCTCTTGATGTCAATTGTGCTAATAATATACAAAACCCTAAGCTTGGGGATGCTAAAATTGCTATGTCTACTACTTATTGCAATGATCATGATTGGGGTGATTCTTCTTATGATCTTGAAAATTTATTTAAGCCCCATGATGAACATGAGATTGATAATAGTGTTTACAATATTATTGAAAGTGGGTTTGGAAGAGTGTCAACTTTAGATCCCACATATTTGGATTTTAATCAATCTTATTAAATTTTTGATAAAAGTGGGTTTGGAGAGGTCATGACTTTAGTTAATGTTAATCCCACTATTTTGGAAGAGTGTCAACTTTGCATGCATGTGGATCGTGTTGAAAATATTTTATGTGATAGCTATTTTGTGGAATTTGCTTATGATCCCACATCTAATTATTACGTGACAGGAAAATATGGTTGTAGAAATTTTCATGTTACTAAATTACCTCTCGTTATGTTGAGATTGCTATTGTTTCTTTCCGCTTCCTTGCATATGCTAGTTTTCGCTTGCCTTGATAATTTTTTGCCTATAAGATTCCTATGCATAGGAAGTATGTTAGACTTAGATGTGTTTGTCACATGCTATTTGATGCTCTCTTTGTGCTTCAATTCTTGTCTCTCACACGAGCATCATTAAAATTATTAATGCCTAGATAGGGGCGTTAAACGATAGCGCTTTTTGGGAGGCAACCCAATTTTATTTTTAGTTTTTTACTTTTTGCTTCAATTTAAGAATAAATATTTGATCTAGCCTATATGGTTGGATTTGCTTTTTATGTTTTAATTAGTGTTTTGCCAAGTTTAACCTATAGGATCTTCTTGAATGATAGTTATTTGATCTTGCTGAAAGTTCCAGAAACTTTCTGTTCACGAAAACAATTGTTAAAAATCACCAGAACGTGATAAAATATTGATTCCAATTGCTGAAGATCAATAAACAAATTTTCTAGGTCTTCCTATTTTGGCTGAATTTTTTGAGTTCCGGAAGTTTGCGTTAGTTACAGATTACTATAGACTGTTCACTTTTTGCAGATTCTGTTTTTCGTGTGTTGTTTGCTCATTTTGATGAATCTATGGCTAGTAAAGCAGTTTATAAACCATAGAGAAGTTGGAATACAGTAGGTTTAACACCAATATAAATAAATAATGAGTTCATTACATTACCTTGAAGTGGTGTTTTGTTTTCTTTCGCTAACGGAGCTCACGAGATTTTCTGTTAAGTTTTGTGTTGTGAAGTTTTCAAGTTTTGGGTAAAAGATTTGATGGATTATGGAACAAGGAGTGGCAAGAGCCTAAGCTTGGGGATGCCCCGGAAGGCATCCCCTCTTTCGTCTACTTTCATCGGTAACTTTACTTGGAGCAATATTTTTATTCACCACATGATGTGTGTTTTGCTTGGAGAGTCTTGTATTATTTGAGTCCTTGTTCTTAGTTTACCACAATCATCCTTGCTGTACACACCTTTTAAGAGAGACACACATGATTCGGAAATTGTTAGAATAATCTGTGTGCTTCACTTATATCTTTTGAGTTATATAGTTTTCCTCTAGTACTTCACTTATATCTTTTAGAGCACGGTGGTAGATTTGTTTTATAGAAACTATTGTTCTCTCATGCTTCACTTATATCTTTTTGAGAGTCCTATAAAATAGCATGGCAATTTGCTTTAACTAAATATCATGAGAAATTTGATACTAGATAATTGTTTTGAGATATAAAGGTGGTAATATCATAGTTGTGCTAGTTGAGTAATTGTGGAATTGAAAAATACTTGTGTTGGAGTTTGTGATTCCCATAGCATGCATGTATGGTGAACCGTTATGTAACGAGGTCGGAGCATGAGGTATTTATTGATTGTCATCCTTTGTGTGGCGGTCAGGATCGTGCGATGGTTAACTCCTACCAACCCTTCCCCTAGGAGCATTCGTAGTAGTACTTTGCTTCGAGGGCTAATAAACTTTTGCAATAAGTATATGAGTTCTTTATGACTAATGTGAGTCCATGGATTATACGCACACTTACCTTTCCGCAATTTTCTAGCCTCTTCGGTACCGTGCATTGCCCTTTCTCACCTTGAGAGTTGGTGCAAACTTCGCCGGTGCATCCAAACCCCGTGATATGATACACTCTATCACACATAAACCTCCTTATATCTTCCTCAAAACAGCCACCATACTTACCTATTATGGCATTTCCATAGCCATTCCGAGATATATTGCCATGCAACTTTCCATCGTTTCGTTTATCATGACACGTTCCATCATTGTCATATTGCTTTGCATGATCATGTAGTTGACATTGTATTTGTGTTAAAGCCACGATTCATAATTCTTTCATACATGTCGCTCTTGATTCATTGCACATCCCGGTACACCACCGGAGGCATCCACATAGAGTCATATTTTGTTCTAAGTATTGACTTGTAATTCATGACTTATAAGTAAATCAAAGTGTGATGATCATCATTATTAGAGCATTGTCCCAAGTGAGGAAAGGATGATGGAGACTATGATTCCCCCACAAGTCGGGATGAGACTCCGGACTAAAAAAATGGCCATAAAAAAGAGAGAAAAGGCCCAAATAAAAAAATGAGAGAAAACGAGAGAAGGGACAATGTTACTATCTTTTTACCACACTTGTGCTTCAAAGTAGCACCATGATCTTCATAATAGAGAGTCTCTTATTTTGTCACTTTCATATACTAGTGGGAAATTTCATTATAGAACTTGGCTTGTATATTCCAATGATGGGCTTCCTCAAAATGCCCAAGGTCTTCGTGAGCAAGCAAGTTGGATGCACACCCACTTAGTTTCTTTCTGAGCTTTCATACACTTATAGCTCTAGTGCATCCGTTGCATGGCAATCCCTACTCCTTGCATTAACACCAATTGATGGGCATCTCCATAGCCCGTTGATTATCCTCGTTGATGTGAGACTTTCTCCTTTTTTGTCTTCCCACATAACCCCTACCATTATACCTTATTCCACCATAGTGCTATATCCATGGCTTGCGCTCATGTATTGCGTAAGAATTGAAAAGGCTGAAGCGCGTTAAAAAGTATGAACCAATTGCTTGGCTAAAACCGGGGTTGTACATGATATGAATATTTTGTGTGGGGAAGATGGTGCATATCCAGACTATATGATTTTCTAGGGACAACTTGCTTTGGCTATGTTATTTTGATAAGACATAATTGCTTGGTTAGCAGGCTTGAAGTATTATTGTTTTTATGTCAACATTAAACTCTTATCCTGAATCATATCAAAACTGAACATTCATGCCACAATAAGAAGAATTACATTGAAATTATGCTAAGTAGCATTCCACATCAAAAATTCTGTTTTTATCATTTACCTACTCAAGGACGAGCAGTAATTAAGCTTGGGGATGCTCGATACGTCTCCAACGTATCTATAATTTTTGATTGTTCCATGCTATATTATATTCCTTTTTGGACATTATTGGGCTTTATTATACACTTTTATATTATTTTTGGGACTAACCTATTAATCGGAGGCCCAGCCCAGAATTGCTGCTTTGCCTATTTCAGAGTTTCATAGAAAACGAATATCAAACGGAGTCCAAATGGAATGAAACCTTCGGGAACGTGATTTTCGGAACGAACGTGATCCAAAGGACTTGGACCCTAGGTCAAGACATGAACCAGGAGGGCACGAGGTAGGGGGCGTGGCTACCCCCAGGGCGCGTGAGGGAGTCCTGGATTAGGGGGTCCTCGGACAGCCGGACTATATATTTTGGCCGGACTGTTGGACTATGAAGTTACAAGATTGAAGACTTTGTCCCGTGTCCAGATGGGACTCTCCTTTGCGTGGAAGGCAAGGTTGGAAATTCGGATATGTAGATCTCCTCCCTTGTAACCGAGTCCGTGTAACCCTAGCCCCTCCGGTGTCTATATAAACTGGAGGGCTTAGTCCATAGGACAAGAACAATCATAATCATAGGCTAGCTTCTAGGGTTTAGCCTCTACGATCTCGTGGTAGATCAACTCTTGTAACACTCATATCATCAAGATCAATCAAGCATGAAGTAGGGTATTACCTCCATCGAGAGGGCCCGAACCTGGGTAAACATTGTGTCCCCCACCTCCTGTTACCATCCGCCTTAGACGCACAGTTCGGGACCCCCTACCCGAGATCCGCCGGTTTTGACACCAACATTGGTGCTTTCATTGAGAGTTCCACTGTGCCGTCACGATAAAGGCTTTATGGCTCCTTCGATCATCGGCAACGATGCGATCCAGGGTGAGGTTTTTCTCCCCGGACAGATCTTCGTATTCGGCGGCTTCGTACTGCGGGCCAACTCGCTTGGCCATCTGGAGTAGATCGAGAGCTACGCCCCTGGCCATCAGGTCAGGTGTGGAAGCTTGAACTATACTGCCGACATCCGCGGGGACTTGATCTTCGACGGATTCGAACCCATGTCAGGTGCGCCTCATAGTCACGATGAGCGTGACTTAGCTCTGTCGTCAGACGGTGTTTGGGAGATCACACCTGTAGCTACTCAGCGGTCCGAGGACGGGTGGATGGACCCCACCACAGAAGCTGCACACTCAGCGATGATAGGGCCGAATACTGACTTCACTTCCTATAAGACCTGTGTTGCCGGCCACTTGGATTCGTCCCCAGCCACGGGCCCCGAACCGCCTGCGTCCGTGCCTATCGAATCTGATTGGGCACCGATCATGGAGTTTTCCTCCGCGGATATCTTTCAGCACTCGCCCCTGGGTGATGTGCTAAATTGATTAATGTCTCTCTCCTTGTCAGGAGACCCTTGGCCAAACTATGTCCGGCTTGAGTGGGAAGCGGACGACGAAGAAATTCGTTCCCCACCCACCACCCACTTGATAGCCACTGTCGACGACCTAACCGACAGGCTCAATTTCGGCTCCAAAGACATCAACGGTATGGACGACGACGCAGGAGACGAACAGGAACTACCTCCCACAGGGCGGTGGACTGCCACCTCATCATATGATATATACATGGTGGACACCCCAAAGAAAGCGATGGCAATAAGGCAACAAAGGATAATCCCCATGAGAAGCAATCTAAGCACCAGCGTCATCGGAGCCGCTCTAGGCCTCGCCATAGCAAAAGCAGCGATACCGGAACAAGAGACAATAACACTGCGGATAGTGCCGAAGACGAAGACAATCCCCTCCAGCCAGGCTTTCGAGCGGGAGGATGGGCAAGCTAGCCCTAAGGAACAGGCAGCAGACGGAGAATCAGAGGATGGCAATTACATGCCCCTCTCCGAAGACGAGGTGAGCCTCGGCGACGAAGAACTTTTCGTGCCTGAGTATCCCGTCGAACAGGAGCGCTTCAAGCGCCGTCTTATAGCCACAGCAAAAAGCATGAAGAAAAAACAACAACAGCTTCGAGCTGACCAAGATCTGCTAGCGGATAGATGGAGTGAGGTCCTGGCAGCCGAGGAATACGAACTCGAGGGCCCAACTAAGAGTTACCCAAAGCGCAGGTTGCTACCCCAACTCGAGGAGGAAGCATTAAAACCTACACTACCAGCGTATGATGCGGCTGATCGGCCACCTCGTGGCTGAGACAGAGCGGCATATCAGCTCGAAGTCCAGCCCACACCATGTCGTCAGTCAAACAAAAACACCAAGGCCCGGGGAAACACGCAGGACCTGCGAGACGTATTGGAAAGCAAATCAGGACATAAAAGATCGGTCTACGGATCACGGGGGCGCGCCTCAATGCGTGACAACGACCATCACGCCGGATATACTAAAAGCAAATCCGGCCGGGCCGAACACAGCAGACAAGACTGGTATGAACTGCGTCATGATATAGCTCGGCACAGAGGCGCCGCACACCCCCTATGCTTCAATGATGAATGAATGGATCATGAATTCCCAGAAGGGTTTAAACCCGTACACATTGAATCATATGATGGCACTACAGACCCTGCGGTATGCATAGAGGATCTCTTCCTCCATATTCACATGGCCCGCAGGGATGATCTATACGCCATCAAGTATCTCCCGCTAAAACGCTAAGGGCCGGCTCGGCATTGGCTGAATAGCTTGCCGGCAAACTCCATCAGAAGCTAGGAGAACCTGGCAGACGCATTCCTGGACAACTTCCAGGGCACTTATGTGCGACCACCGGATGCTGACGATTTAAGTCACATAACACAACAGCCCGGAGGGTCAGCCAGGAAATTCTGGACTCGGTTCCTAACTAAAAAGAACCAAATTGTCGCCTGTCCAGATGCCGAAGCCCTAGCGGCCTTTAAACATAACATCCGTGACGAGTGGCTCGCCCGACATCTCAGCGAAGAGAAGCCAAAATCTATGGCAGCCCTCACGACACTTATGACCGGCTTTTGCGTGGGCGAAGGTAGCTGGTTGGCCCGTAGCAACAACACAGCAAGCAACCCTTGCACATCAGAGGCCAGAGATAGCAACGGCAAACCCCGACGCAACAAACACAAGCGCCGCAAACATGGTGAAAACACCGGAGATACGGTAGTCAATGCCGGATTTAGTGGCTCTAAGTCCAGTCAGCGGAATGGGCCACTCAAAAATGACAATTTGGGTCCGTCCAGTCTGGACCACATATTCGACCGGCCATGCCAAATTCATGGCACCCCTGGAACACCAGCCAATCATACCAACAGAGAATGCTGGGTCTTCAAACAAGCCGGCAGGTTAGGCGCCAAAAACAAAGATAAGGGGTCTCAAAGCGATGATGGCGACGAGGAGCCCAAATCACTTAATACAGGAGGGCAAAAGAAATTTCCCCCGCAAATCCAAACGGTGAACGCGGTAAACAGCATGCACACTCCCAACCTGGACCGGATGCGCACCCTTAGGGATGTCGACTTAACGGAACCAATCGTCCCATAATATAAACTTGGGCCGATCACCTTCAACTGCACGGATCGTCCGGTTAATGCCAATCGGGGCAATCCGGCCGCACTAGTCCTCGACCCAATAATTGACGGGTTCCACCTCAGATGAGCCCTTATGGACGGAGGCAGCAGTCTAAACATGCTTTACCAGGACATAGTGCGCAAGATGGGCATCGATCATTCGGTGATCAAGCCCACTAAAGCCACCTTCAGAGGTATTTTACCAGGTGTGGAGGCCAGCTGTACAGGCTCCATCGCCCTTGAGGTAGTCTTCGGATCACCAGACAATTACCGTACCAAAGAGTTAATCTTCGAAATCGTCCCCTTCCGCAGTGATTATCAGGCACTGCTTGGATGAACTGCCTTCGCTCGATTCAACGCGGTGCCACATTACGCTATTAAGGGCAAGGCCGAACTTTCCCTCGGCACCAAGGAGTATGCCGCTGCTTTAACAGCAGAAGCAACGGGTGGCACCTTCCAATCGAACCTCGAGTCGACGGCCAGGCTCCCGGACACCGCCAAAGGACTCCGAACTACTTCACGGCAGTATAGCCCGGCTCGTCCAGAGCTCAATTAAACACTCCGGCGAAGGCCAGGACAGGCCGCAGAAAGCGGCTCAACCGCTCTCCGCCACACAAACATCTGTTACATTTCCTTTGCAGGTTCACCTTTGCACCGACCAGGACTGGCGATATGGAAATAGCTCGAACGCGCAAGGGAATCCTTAGATATTCCTCGCAATGACCATCCGACTATACTCTAGATCCGCACACAACTTTTTTCCCCCTGGTCTAAGCAGGTTCCACAGTCATATCCCTTTTTTATCTCATTACCTATACTCATACGCATCGACGTACTATTCAAATGCAACATGTGGATTTATATGACGCTTATCTGCTGTTATTTCTTATTGAAATTCTTTTGTCAAGTGGCATCCGTACATCGCGATATGCCTTAAATATGCCAGGGGCTTCGTTTTACCCATAATACGGCAATAAAGTCCGAACACCTTCATGGAAGTTCGGCACCCCGAACTTATAGCATTATACGCATCAGCTCCGAATCATGTCTTGGGTCAAATGTTGGGTTTGCCCGGCTCCCATGTTTTGCTGCCTTACGTTCCGCTATATCAGCTAAGGTGGCATAGGGAGAACTACTGCGATTGTGTCCCGGTTCTTCCGGACGAGCACCTCATTAGAGAAAGCCGAAAACTGGCTGTCATGATATGGCGAGAGCTGGTCAGATGTTCGAGAGGTTGTAAAATCTTTAAGGATTTCTCCTGCATAATGCCATAACCAATGCAGCGTGTGATGGATCAGTTTTTCTCCGATGAGGAGCTTATAGAGCCCCTCGTGCGGTCTTCCAAACACCAGGGGCTGCGCCTACCTTCCTTTCCTAAAGCTCCTATGGCTAAGTGATAGTGATAAAGCCCTATAGTCCAATTGCCTGGTTCGTTGTGCTGAACACCTCCTTCGAAGGACCCAAAACTGGGATAAAGAGTGATCAGGTTTATCCCGAACACCCCCGTACTTCTTACGTGGGGGCAGAAGCCGACGACTGGCCAACTCTCAGGATTAAGATATAAAAACGGCCGCGCAGGAGGATAAACTTTCATATAACAGGCAATAAATAATAGAAATGACCTTGTTCAAACATTACAAAGGGCAACATGATTTGCATTCATGGAAATATAACGTCCTTGGCGCATAGCTCCGCTGCAAGGTAGGATCCTTTCAGGACACTTTCATAATATAATTCAGGCTTGCGGTGCTCCTTCCCCTCTAGCGGTCCCTCGGTCATCAGCTTTTCAGCATCCATCTTCCCCCAGTGCACATTTGCGTGGGTGAAGGCCATTCACGCACCCTCTATACAGAGCGACCGCTTGATGACGTCACGTCGACGGCAGGCACTTACAAGCCGCTTCACGAGCCCGAAGTAGCTGCTTGGAATCTGCTCGGCGGGCCATAGCCGGATAATCAAATCCTTCAAGGCTAGCTCCGCTGCCTTATGTAGTTTGATCAGCTCTTTCAGTTGATTGTCAAAAGGCACCAGATAATTCGGTGCCAGATACGGCGACCAGAACAGCTTATCCGCAGTGTTCCTTTCTTCGGCTCGGTAGAATTGGGCGGCATCCGATATGCTGCGGGGCAGCTCCGCAAATACCCCTAGAGAAATCCGAATTCAAAATTAGAAACATAATTTTCTCCTCAAATACTTGCTTTACATGGAAAAAAGCCTTACCCGCCGTGATCTTCCTCGCCTCTTGGATCTCCTGCAGGGTGCTTTGGTTTTCCCCCCGAGCATCGCTCGCTGCCTGATGAGCCTTGGTGAGTTCGGATTCTTTTTCCGTTAAACTCTGCTCCAAGGTCTCTCATTTCTTCATGGCCTCTTGAAGCTCGTGCTCAGCTTCAATAACCCTGGCCTCTTCAAGCTCCTGCTCAGCTTCAATAACCCTGGCCTCGTGCTTCTCACGAAGAGCCTGCTCTACGGCTGCCTTTTTCTCGGCCTCGGCCATAGCCTTCTTAAGAGCCTCGACTTCGGTCATCATCCCTAGCGCAAATCATGAAACATATTTTATCATACTAAAAATTCGTTCGCAATAAACGCGAACAAGACTTGCGCATACCTTGTTTATCTCCCAACTGCCTTTTTAACCGGCCAAGTTCTTCTTTGGCCCGCTCCAGACTTTGATTCAGTCCAGAGACCTCCGCAGTATGGGAGGCAGCAGCCGCTACAGACGCCTGCTTATAAAAGAAGAGAGATAGATGTCATCAAGTGAGTCTTCCTGCGAACATAAATTTGGTCCTCTGTCCGGTTCTTTCTTTCACCAAACAGTGTATCAGGGGCTACTATCCATACCATGACACTCTTTGAAACCTCATAAAACATACCTCAAAGCCTCTTATAAGGTTGATACAGGCTTCATTCAGTCCACTCTCAGCAGACTGAATCTTCTCAATCACCGCACCCATAAGGGCACGGTGTTCATCGACGATGGAGGCGCTCTTCAGCGCCGCCAACAAAGCATCCGACACCTCTGGTTGGACAGAGGTTGCCGGTGGAACACGTACACCCTCTCCAGTCGAGGGAGATCGCCTGCTTGATTCTGCAGCCGTATTGGTCTCCGGAACTGCGTCCGGCTGAGGGCCGAATTCAAGATGGCCCTCGCCGTCAACTCCCATGGGAATCTTCTCCCCCATGTCTCCGGCCCCAGAAGTTTGACCTCCAGGCGCCACCTTCATGATCTTTTCCTCCCCTCCTTGGTCGGGGTCCTTCTCGGACGAAGCCTCGGTGTTATTCACGTATTTGGGGGAAGGGGCCTTCGGGGACGTCCCGCTCTCCATAGAATCCGAGCTCAGCAAGTCCACTGATGAGGATCGTTCGGTGCGGGACCTCGCCGGACTATAAAAAATATGGCTCAGGTTAAAATACTATGCCATGATGAGTCTGGACGCATAAACGTGTTCGGATTTTATATACTCATGAGTTTACCAGGGGCTGGGCCCTGGGATCCCATGCCGGGCAGCTGTCGGCGGCGGCAGTGGACTCTTTCGGAAGAGGATCTTTTCCCCTTTTAGGTGACTCGGCCTCCAAGTGTACGGAGGCCGTCCTCTTCTTTGTTCCCCCCGCTGGGGACTCGTCTTCCTCCTCCTCCTCGTCCTCTTCGGAGGTAGAATGGGCATCGGAGCCTTTGGATATTGCGTCCGAAGCGCCGCGGCGACGAAGGCCGTCCCGGGTTTTCTTGGCCTCCTTCTCGGCCTTCTTCTTCGGCACCTTGTAAGGCGCCGGGACCAGCATCTTCGTCAGAAGTGGGCCGGCCGGTTCTTCGGGCAGCGGGGCCGGACAGTGGATCCGCTCCGCCTTCTTCCTCCAGCCCTAGTAGAGTTGTGGGAAACACATTAAGCATTTCCCTTGGGTTATGCGGATAAAAAACGTATGATGACTTACCGAGCTTGCAGGGCGGGACAGTTGGTACCCGCGGTCCTCGGCTGAGTCCGGCCATGATTTGTCGGACTTGGAAAGCACCTTCTAGATGCCTTTGTGCGAGGAGCCAAAGAGCTCTCGCAGGGTCTGGTGCTTGGCCGGATCGAATTCCCATAGATTTCAAGTCCGATGTTGACAAGGCACGATCCGGCAAGCTAACATCACCTGGACTACATTGACAAGTTCGATGTTCTTGTCTTCCATATCTTTAACGCGTGGATGGAGCACCGACAGTTCGTTGGACGAAGACCAGTTCAGTCCCTTCTTGGGCCAGGACGTAAGCCGGAGAGGGGCTCCGGATCGGAACTCGGGAGCAACTGCCCATTCCGTACTGCGCGGCTCAGTGATGTAGAACCACTGCTGTTGCCACTATTTGACGGAATCATTAAAAGTACCTGTTGGCCATGTGACGTTGGGCATCTTGCTCACCATAGCGCCCCCGCACTCGGCGTGCTCGCCGCTCACTACCTTGGGCTTCATGTTAAAGATCTTCAGCCATAAGCCGAAGTGTGGCGAGATGCAGAGAAAAGCCTCGCACACGACGATGAATGTCAAGATATTGAGGAAGGAATTGGGGGATAGATCATGAAAATCGATCCCGTAATAATACATGATGCCGCGAACGAACGGGTCGAGGGGAAACCCTAGCCCGCGGACAAAATTGGGGAGGAATACAACCCTCTCGTGGGTTCCGGAGTAGGGACGATCTGTCCCGCCGTCGGGAGACGGTGGCTGATTATCTTGGCCAGATACCCGGCCTCCCGAAGCTTTTTGATATCCTTCTCCCGGACGGTAGAAGCCATCCACTTGCCTCCTGCTCCGGATCCGGACATTTTCGGAAGGCCTTTGTGGGCAGAGAAGACGAACGCTCGGGCGCTGGACCTCGAACGAAGGGGAATGGATCGGGAAGAAGAAAGCGTGGGTGCGAAAGGGAGTCCTTATCCCCTTATAAAGGCAGCAGGGATTCTGCGCCTCCCCACTTTCCTGGTAAATTCGCTTATTCCCCAAGCGTCGTGATTGATGGCGCGGTTGGGTTACCCACACCTGTATTGATGAGAATCCCGTGATAAGGGGACACGATCTCTGCTTCGACAAGACGTGCCAAGAAAACCGCCTCGCAATATGTGTAGTAGTTGGTTGAGAAAAACGGTTCGAATAATGAACGGGCCATGGTGTGGTGTCATGCTATGAAATTCATCAGCAGATTAGATTTGTGGAGTATTTTACTCTCTACGGTGGTATGTGGAATTTGTTTTGCAGATTTGGACACGATCCTTGTGTTCAAAATCTTCTATGGAGTATTCGGAGGAGGAACACGCCTTGCAATGCCGAAGACAATCCGCGCGCCGGACTCATCATCATTGAAGCGTGGTTCAGGGGCTACTGAGGGAGTCCTGGATTAGGGGGTCCTCGGACAGCTGGACTATATATTTTGGCCGGACTGTTGGACTATGAAGATACAAGATTGAAGACTTCGTCACGTGTCCGGATGGGACTCTCCTTTGCATGGAAGGTAAGCTCGGCAATTCGGATATGTAGATCTCCTCCCTTGTAACCGACTCTGTGTAACCCTAGCCCCCTCCGGTGTCTATATAAACCGGCGGGTTTAGTCCGTAGGACAAGAACAATCATAATCATAGGCTAGCTTGTAGGGTTTAGCCACTACGATCTCGTGGTAGATCAACTCTTGTAATACTCATATCATCAAGATCAATCAAGCAGGAAGTAGGGTATTACCTCCATCGAGAGGGCCCGAACCTGGGTAAACATTGTGTCCCCTGCCTCCTGCTACCATCCGCCTTAGAAGCACAATGCGGGACCCCCTACCCGAGATCTACCGGTTTTGACACCGACAGCGCGCCCTCCACCCTCGTGGGCCCCATGTTGCTCCACCGACGTACTTCTTCCTCCTATATATACCGACGTACCCCCAAACTACCAGATACGGAGCCAAAAACCTAATTCCACCGCCGCAACCTTCTGTACCCGTGAGATCCCATCTTGGGGCCTTTACCTACATCAACACCATAGCCTCTCCGATGATGTGTGAGTAGTTTATCTCAGACCTTCGGGTCCATAGTTATTAGCTAGATGGCTTCTTCTCTCTTTTTGGATCTCAATGCAATGTTCTCCCCCTCTCTCGTGGAGATCTATTTGGTGTAATCTTCTTTTGCGGTGTGTTTGTTGAGACGGATGAATTGTGGGTTTATGATCAAGTTTATCTATGAACAATATTTGAATCTTCTCTGAATTCTTTTATGTATGATTGGTTATCTTTGCAAGTGTCTTCGAATTATCAGTTTGGTTTGGCCTACTAGATTGATCTTTCTTGCAATGGGAGAAGTTCTTAGCTTTGGGTTCAATCTTGCGGTGTTCTTTCCCAGTGATAGTAGGGGCAGCAAGGCACGTATTGTATTGTTGCCATCGAGGATAACAAGACGGGGTTTATATCATATTGCATGAGTTTATCCCTCTACATCATGTCATCTTACTTAAAGCGTTACTCTGTTCTTATGAACTTAATACTCTAGATGCATGCTGGATAGCGGTCGATGTGTGGAGTAATAGTAGTAGATGTAGGCAGGCGTCGGTCTACTTGTCTCGGACGTGATGCCTATCTACATGATCATACCTAGATATTCTCATATCTATGCTCAATTCTGTCAATTGCTCAACAGTAATTTGTTCACCCACCGTAATACTTATGCTCTCGAGAGAAGCCACTAGTGAAACCTATGGTCCCCGGGTCTATTTTCCATCATATTAATCTTCCAACATGTAGCTATTTTCATTGCCTTTTATTTTACTTTGCATCTTTATCATAAAAATACCAAAAATATTATCTTATCATATCTATCAGATCTCACTCTCGTAAGTGACCGTGAAGGGATTGACAACCCCTTTATTGCGTTGGTTGCGAGGATTTATTTGTTTGTGTAGGTGCGAGGGACTCGTGCGTGGCCTCCTACTGGATTGATACCTTGGTTCTAAAAAACTGAGGGAAATACTTATGCTACTTTGCTGCATCACCCTTTCCTCTTCAAGGGAAAACCAACGCAGTGCTCAAGAGGTAGCACCGTGGCGTTGCAGTCATCCCTGGCAAGGCGCTTGCCGGGGGTCCTGTGGATCTCCTCGGCCAGGATCCCGCCGAGGGTCGCCTTCGTCTGGTTCTCATCTGATCCCATATCTCTATGGTCTTGACAAAGATATGGATGCTAGCACGGAGGTGCCTCCCGAGCCCTAGTTCCAATGTGGTTGGTTGAGTTGGAATCCGTGGGCTCAAGGGTGGCTCGCTCTGTTAGCATCGGGCAAGTTGCCCCGGCAAGGCTCTTGCCGGGGCCGCGGAGGCTGCCCCGGCAAGGGCCTCGCCGGGGAGTCCACCTCGCCCTCTCGCTCTTTGGTATCTTTGGTCTTGGCGTTGCCTTGGACATCTTGTCCTTCGGCTTCTCTCCGGCTCCCCTCCTCTGCCCTGCTTAGTGTGGCCGTGGCGCGCGGCTCCGACTGCCCGTTCACAAGTAAAGGGGTACAAAGGTGTGCCCCTACTTCTGTACACCGGCACTAATGTTATTGAAACCGTAACCCCGGAGGAATACATAAGCGATGCTTTCCAGAACGTTTCAGACTCCGAAAAGGAATAGGTATGTGGTACGTAAGTAAACCGACTCCAAAACAGTTCTAATGATAATTTTTCTCCGTTCTGGAATATTTAAGAAAATAGGAAAATAAGAAGTAGTCCGAAAGGGACACGAGCCATCCACGAAGGTGGAGGGCGCGCCCCCTGCCTCGTGGGCACCTCATGTGCCCTCCAGACTCCGTTTTCTTGCTTGATACTTCTTTTGGTCGGTAAAAATTCATTATATAATCTCCCGAAGGTTTTGACCACAGTACCACACAAATACCTCCTATTTTTGTTTCGAGCTGTTTTTGTGACAGATATAGATCACCATGACGTCTTCGAGCGCACCTAAGGACAAGTTTTTCGAGAAGGTCATCAACCCCTACCTCACGGAGGTGCTGCAACACCCTCAAACCATTGAGATGCATGAGGGGGTGCTGCACATCCACGATGTTGAGAGGCCAAGGAGGATCGGAAGTGTGGAGACAAGACTCGAAGCAATGGAGCAGCAAGTTTTCAAGTGCCAAGGGACGGTGGAACGCGGACTCGACGCCAACCACATGATGATCACGGAGTTCACCAACAACCACAAGCTGGACACCAACAACATTTGGGAGGCCATCTTCAAGCTTCACGAGAAAATCGAGCACCTCCTAGCCCAGATCTATGACCTGCAAGACCAAAACTGTGAGTATGAATATAGATTCAAGAGGATGAGTTTGGCTGCAGATTTGAGGATCCCGGATACTCGATCATCTTTCTATGATGGTGAGCCTATGCCTTCGAAGAGGGACGACGAGCCTACATCATCAACAACTCCATCATCACCACCTCCGAAGAGAGAGACATAAATACATGGGTATGGGCACTCCCCTTGGCAACTGCCAAGCTTGGGGGAGGTGTCCCGGTATCGTATCACCATCACACTTCTATCTTTACCGTTTTTCTTAGTTCGATCCTTTTGGTAATATCTTGATCTAGTAGAATAAAGTTTTAGTATGATTTAGTTTTGAGTTTTGCGTTATGATCCTTCTATGTAATCGAGTCCGTGAGCTATATATAATAAAGATCAATTTTGAGTCAAGGGCTTGATTATCTTGCTATGATCTTGAGGGAATAAAAATAAAAGAGAAGAGAAAGAACAAAAAGAATTAAAGAGATCATATTGATCTTATGGAGAGTAATGACTTCACATATAAAAGAGTATGATGAATAAAAGTTTTTGCGAGTTGACAAACATAGTTTTGATCATCGTTGCAATTAATAGGAAATAATAAAGAAAGAGAGGTTTTCACATATAAATATACTATCTTGGACATCTTTTATGATTGTGAGCACTCATTAAAATATGACATGCTAAAAGTTTATGTTGGACAAGGAAGACAACGTGATGGGTTATGTTTTCTTATATCCGAAATAAAGTATATTGTCAAGGATCATCCAACATGCTGAGCTTGCTTTTCCCCCTCATGCTAGCCAAATTCTTTGCACTAAGTAGAGATACTACTTGTGCTTCCAAATATCCTTAAACCCGGTTTTGCCATGAGAGTCCACCATATCTACCTACGGATTGAGTAAGATCCTTCAAGTAAGTTGTCATTGTTGCATGCAACAAAAATTGCTCTCTAAATATGTATGATTTATTAGTGTGGAGAAAATAAGCTTTATACGATCTTGTGATATGTAAGCAATAAAAGCGACGGACTGCATAATAAAGGTCCATATCACAAGTGGCAATATAAAGTGATGTTCTTTTGCATTAAGATTTCGTGCATCCAACCATAAAAGCACATGACAACCTCTGCTTCCCTCTGTGAAGGACCTATCTTTTATTCTTGTCTTATACCTTATACAAGAGTCATAGTGATCTTCACCTTTCCTTTTTACATTTTCACTACTAGGGAAATCCCTAGAAGTAGCGCGTGTTTAAAGCCTATCAGTAGCGCGGGGTGCAACACTACTAGTAAGGCGCTACAGCTAAAGGTTAGCAGTAGCGTGGGTTGAACCACCTACTTCTATATCGACTTATTAGCAGCGCTTTGTACTATGAGCGCTACTGGTAATTAGTAGTAGCGATTCTCCTAGCACGCGCTACTACTATTATTCCGTATTTCTTTTTTATTTCATGTTGTATTCATACACCTTTATACAAGTTTTCATACCGCAGCAATTTAGAGAATGATTTTACATCATAATGAGTTATTACATCACTAGGAGAAAGAACCGTGGACTAGTTTCAAGTGGATGGACATCCACTTGAAACTAATCTGCGGTTCTTTCATATAATATATCATAATCATCATCATCATCATATCATTAACAACTTATCATCATAATACATCATAGTCATATAACACCTCCTCATGATCATCATTTGCATCAATGAGACATCACATACAAGTTGGTCACTAGACATAATCACAACTACTCATCATCATCAACTCTCATAAACATACTGTACCTCAGAGGACCTACTACATTCTCTTAGGACCTACTATATTATCTGAGGTAAAATAGCATAAAACAAGATAGCCCCTAACTCTCCATTATGGAGAATGGAGATTATCCTGTCTCCAATTCTTGCCTTTCGCACAATGTTGCTTCCAAGAACCTCCTTACGACTATCCATACATTATTTCCATTCTAAGATTAGCATGTGTTCACCGGTTTTAGAAATCTGGTATGGACAGGTGAGATTCGTAGGATGACCTGGCTATATGTTCAAAACATCAAGGCAACCATTCTGATACATCAAATGAGGCACACAATCCATCGGGATTCTCTGTTGAAAAACATAGTAATAACTTCGTAGTTAGCAATGATGTACTAGTTTAAGAAGTATGCAAAAGATGCACGGATGTCGTAATAGTAAAAAATCGTACCAGGATATTCTCCATGGAAGTTATCGTGGTTCAACACGTGCACTAGTGGCACGTATTGACCATAATTTTTGAGGAGTTCGACAAAAGGCATTGTAATTCTCAAGATTAGTACAATATGCGACCAGATGACTTTTCTCCTGATAAGTTAACTCAGAGCCATCGGTGTAGTTGGTTCTGTCTATCATGTTCCGCACATTCTTTGAAGAATGAAAGTAAGCTATCAATGGAAATAAGCTGTCAACTATTTTGAAATAAACAATATAAATTACTTAATAACTATGTTTGAGGAACTCACATAGCGGTAGAATTGGAAGCGTATCAACAAGGACCCAAATGTCCAAATTGTCTTGGTCGATGTCAGGATCACCAAGATCCATGGTGACAAACATACCCTCTTGAAAATCATACATCTTGCAAAGTGCTTCCCAACCCGGGCAACCAAAATGGGATACGCTCTCAGAATTGTATAGATTTACCTCAAAATCCATACCAAGATGGGTCCTTAGGTTAATTTTCTTTGTTTCATTCCTCTCATGATCTTCAAAACCCATCCTCTCCAAGACATAGCGTCTTGCATGGCATGGGATAACATAGACGAATTGTAAAATACAAAAATTACACGTTGAAGTAGTAGAAGTCGAGCTTAATTACGAAAAAAACACTTTGCATCGTAGCTTACCGTATCACAATCAAAGGCCTCCTCGAGCTTAATGCTGAAGCGCCGACCTTCGTCCAGGTGAGGCCTGTCGCAGAAACCATGGTTGTTGCCGCACCAGGAGCACTCCCCGGGACCTTCTTTGTCCGAGGACATTTCCTATGTACATAATTCAAAGATTAAACTTGTACAATTAAAACTCTCAGCTTCTTGATTATTCATCACGGGTTAACTATCGGTCTGTCGATTCTTTTCTTGAAAACTCTCAGCTCACGTGGTGTATAGATTCGACCGTCGGTGATGGTAGCTCCTCCTTTCATTCCCGAGTGCATTACACCAAATTGTCTAGCACACGGGAACGAAGGAGAAGCTACCCCCATGATAACAATCGGGATTCTTCGTCCTCTCATGTATGGTGGAGACTCGACAGACTTAAAGTCAACCCGAAATATCGTTTAATTATCTTTCTAGAAAATCCAGGCCACTCCATATTTCCTACATATTCTAGCACAAGTCATGCCAAAATTCACAGAAAATTCCGGCATGACCTTTGCTAAAACAGGACATACCGAGCGCCTGAAATTTGCCAGAAGGGAAATTAATCAACACTCGGAGGTGTAATCTGAACATGACCGGCCACTTGGGCAACCACATATCCTATTTGAGCAACACAAGATATACATGTTTTTATCTACATCATATCTTATAGGACTCATATTGACATGGAGATTTGGCTGGTCTCACCTCGAGGTCGGAGGGGGTCGGTGGCAGGGAAGACGGCGGGGATGATGGAGGGGCTCCTTGATTTCTGCAAAAACAAAAACCCTATAAGTTATCACTAATACACCCCGAATAGTATCATACATATAACATCACTAATACAACTAAAACCCTAGCGAACGACGGGTATCGACGATGAGGGAAATTGTGAATAGATAGTTACTTTAGCATAAGAAATCATATGACAATATGTATATGTTGCTGTTATAAGAATGGTCATGATGCCCTCATGTCCGTATTTTATTTTATCGACACCTCTATCTCTAAACATGTGGACATGTTTTTCGTTATCGGCTTCCGCTTGAGGACAAGCGAGGTCTAAGCTTGGGGGAGTTGATACGTCCATTTTGCATCATGTTTTTATATCGATATTTATTGCATTATGGGCTGTTACTACACATTATGTCACAATATTTATGCCTTTTCTCTCTTATTTTACAAGGTTTACACGAAGAGGGAGAATGCCGGCAGCTGGAATTCTTGGCTGGAAAAGGAGAAAATATTAGAGACCTATTCTGCACAACTCCAAAAGTCCTGAAACTCCACGGAAGTCCGTTTTGGAATATATTAAAAATATTGGGCGAAGAAAGCACCAGAGGGGGGCCACACCCTGTCCACGAGGGTGGGGGCGCGCCCTGCCCCCTGGGTGCGCCCCCTGCCTCGTGGGCCCCCTGGCAGGCCTCCGGTGCCCATCTTTGGCTATATGAAGTCTTTCGCCCTGGAAAAAATCAGAAGCAAGCTTTCGGGCCGAAGCACCGCCGCCACGAGGCGAACCTGGCGAAACCAATCTAGGGCTCTGGCGGAGCTGTTCTCCCGGGGAAACATCCCTTCGGGAGGGGGAAATCATCAGCATCGTCATCTCCATCGATCCTCTCATCGGGAGGGGGTCAATCTCCATCAACATCTTCACCAGCACCATCTCCTCTAAAACCCTAGTTCATCTCTTGTATCCAATCTTTGTCCCAAAACCTCAGATTGGTACCTGTGGGTTGCTAGTAGTGTTGATTACTCCTTGTAGTTGATGCTAGTTGGTTTATTTGGTGGAATACCATATGTTCAGATCCTTTATGCATATTAATACCCCTCTGATTATGAACATGAATATGATTTATGAGTAGTTACATTTGTTCCTGAGGACATGGGAGAAGTCTTGCTATAAGTAGTCATGTGAATTTGGTATTCGTTCGATATTTTGATGAGATGTATCTTGTCTTTCCTCTAGTGGTGTTATTGTTGGAAATATGCCCTAGAGGCAATAATAAATGGTTATTATTATATTTCTTTATTCATGGTAATTGTCTATTATTCATGCTATAATTGTATTGTCCGGAAATCGTAATACATGTGTGAATACATACACCACAACGTGTCCCTAGTAAGCCTCTAGTTGACTAGCTCGTTGATCAATAGATAGTCATGGTTTCCTGACTATGGACATTGTATGTCATTGATAACGGGATCACATCATTAGGAGAATGATGTGATGGACAAGACCCAATCCTAAGCATAGCATAAAAGATCGTGTAGTTTCGTTTGCTAGAGCTTTTCCAATGTCAAGTATCTTTTCCTTAGACCATGAGATCGTGCAACTCCCGGATACCGTAGGAGTGCTTTGGGTGTGCCAAATGTCACAATGTAACTGGGCGACTATAAAGGTGCACTACGGGTATCTCCGAAAGTGTCTGTTTGGTTGGCACGGATCGAGACTGGGATTTGTCACTCCGTGTGACGGAGAGGTATCTCTGGGCCCACTCGGTAATGCATCATCATAATGAGCTCAATGTGACTAAGGCGTTAGTCACGGGATCATGCATTGCGGTACGAGTAAAGAGACTTGCCGGTAACGAGATTGAACAAGGTATTGGGATACCGACGATC
Organism: Triticum aestivum; assembly: GCF_018294505.1. NCBI lineage: Eukaryota > Viridiplantae > Streptophyta > Magnoliopsida > Poales > Poaceae > Triticum > Triticum aestivum. The sequence continues at coordinate 493,783,577 of NC_057802.1, read as the reverse complement.
GAATCTCGGGCATGTAACATACCGATTGACAAAGGGAATTGAATACGGATTGATTGAATCCTCGACACCGTGGTTCATCCGATGAGATCATCGTGGAACATGTGGGAGCCAACATGGGTATCCAGATCCCGCTGTTGGTTATTGACCGGAGAGGCGTCTCGGTCATGTCTGCATGTCTCCCGAACCCGTAGGGTCTACACACTTAAGGTTCGGTGACGCTAGGGTTGTAGAGATATAGGTATGCGGAAACCCGAAAGTTGTTCGGAGTCCCGGATGAGATCCCGGACGTCACGAGAAGTTCCGGAATGGTCCGGAGGTGAAGAATTATATAGAGGAAGTCAAGTTTCGGCCACCGGGAAAGTTTCGGGGGTTACCGGTATTGTACCGGGACCACCGGAAGGGTCCCGGGGGTCCACCGGGTGGGGCCACCTATCCCGGAGGGCCCCGTGGGATGAAAGTGGAAGGGAACCAGCCCTTCGTGGGCTGGGGCGCCCCCCTTGGGCCTCCCCCCATGCCTTGGGGGGCAAGGCACCCCTTCCCCCCCTTTGGCCGCCGCCCCCCCTTGGAGATCCCATCTCCCTGGGCCGGCGCCCCCCCAGGGGGCCTATATAAGGGGCAGGAGGGCAGCAACACACAGCCTTGGGCGCCTCCCTCCTCCCCTGCAACACCTCTCTCTCTCGCATAAGCTCGGCGAAGCCCTGCCGGAGAACCGCTACATCCACCACCACGCCGTCGTGCTGCTGGATCTCCATCAACCTCTCCTTCCCCCTTGCTGGATCAAGATGGAGGAGACGTCGCTGCACCGTACGTGTGTTGAACGCGGAGGTGCCATCCGTTCGGCACTCGGTCATCGGTGATTTGGATCACGGCGAGTACGACTCCGTCATTCACGTTCATTGGAACGCTTCCGCTCGCGATCTACAAGGGTATGTAGATGCACTCCTTTCCCCTCGTTCCTAGTAGACTCCATAGATGCATCTTGGTGAGCGTAGGAAAATTTTAAATTATGCTACGATTCCCAACAGTTGCATCATGAGCCAGGCCTATGCATAGTTACTATGCACGAGTAGAACACAAAGCAGTTGTGGGCGTTGAGTTTGCCAATTCTTCTTGCCGCTACTAGTCGTTTCTTGTTTCGGCGGCATTGTAGGATGAAGCGGCCCGGACCGACCTTACACGTACGCTTACGTGAGACTGGTTCCACCGACTGACATGCACTAGTTGCATAAGGTGGCTAGCGGGTGTCTGTCTCTCCTACTTTAGTCGGAACGGATTCGATGAAAAGGGTCCTTATGAAGGGTAAATAGAAATTGGCAAATCACGTTGTGGTCATACGTAGGTAAGAAAACGTTCTTGCTAGAAACCTACAAACCACGTAAAAACTTGCAACAACAATTAGAGGACGTCTAACTTGTTTTTGCAGCAAGTGCTATGTGATGTGATATGGCCAGAAGATATGATGAATGATATATGTGATGTATGAGATTGATCATATTCTTGTAATAGGAATCACGACTTGCCTGTCGATGAGTATGACAACCGGCAGGAGCCATAGGAGTTGTCTTTATTATTTTGCATGACCTGCGTGTCATTGAATAACGCCATGTAAATTACTTTACTTTGTTGCTAAACGCGTTAGCCATAGAAGTAGAAGTAATCGTTGGCGTGACGACTTCATGAAGACACAATGATGGAGATCATGATGATGGAGATCATGGTGTCATGCCGGTGACGAAGATGATCATGGTGCCCCGAAGATGGAGATCAAAGGAGCATAATGATATTGGCCATATCATGTCACTATTTGATTGCATGTGATGTTTATCATGTTTTTCCATCTTATTTGCCTAGAACGACGGTAGTAAGTAAGATGATCCCTTATAATAATTTCAAGAAAGTGTTCACCCTAACTGTGCACCGTTGCAAAGGTTCGTTGTTTCGAAGCACCACGTGATGATCGGGTGTGATAGATTCTAACGTTCGAATACAACGGGTGTTGACGAGCCTAGCATGTACAGACATGGCCTCGGAACACAGGCAATACACTTAGGTTGACTTGACGAGCCTAGCATGTACAGACATGGCCTCGGAACACGGAGAACCGAAAGGTCGAGCATGAGTCGTATAGAAGATACGATCAACATGGAGATGTTCACCGATCTTGACTAGCCCGTCTGACGTGATGATCGGACACGGCCTAGTTAAAATCGGATCATGTTTCACTTAGATGACTAGAGGGATGTCTATCTGAGTGGGAGTTCATTAAATAATTTGATTAGATGAACTTAATTATCATGAACTTAGTCTAAAATCTTTACACTATGTCTTGTAGATCTAATGGCCAACGTTGTCCTCAATTTCAACGCGTTCCTAGAGAAAACCAAGCTGAAAGATGATGGCAGCAACTATACGGACTGGGTCCGGAACCTGAGGATCATCCTCATAGCAGACAAGAAAGATTATGTCCTAGAAGCACCGCTAGGTGAAGCACCAATCCCCGAGAACCAAGACGTTATGAACGCTCGGCAGCAGCGTGCTGATGATTACTCCCTCGTTCAGTGTGGCATGCTTTACAGCTTAGAACCGGGTCTCCAAAAGCGTTTTGAGAAACATGGAGCATATGAGATGTTCGAGGAGCTGAAAATGGTTTTCCAAGCTCATGCCCGGGTCGAGAGATATGAAGTCTCCGACAAGTTCTTCAGCTGTAAAATGGACGAGAATAGTTCTGTTAGTGAGCACATACTCAGAATGTCTGGGTTGCATAACCGCTTGTCTCAGCTGGGAGTCAATCTCCCGGATGACGCGGTCATTGACAGAATCCTCCAGTCGCTTCCACCAGGCTACAAGAGCTTTGTGATGAACTTCAATATGCAGGGGATGGAAAAGACCATTCCTGAGGTATATTCAATGCTGAAATCAGCTGAGGTAGAGATCAGAAAAGAACATCAAGTGTTGATGGTGAATAAAACCACTAAGTTCAAGAAGGGCAAGGGTAAGAAGAACTTCAAGAAGGACGGCAAGGGAGTTGCCGCGCCCGGTAAACCAGTTACTGGGAAGAAGTCGAAGAATGGACCCAAGCCTGAAACTGAGTGCTTTTATTACAAGGGAAGTGGTCACTGTAAGTGGAACTGCCCCAAATACTTAGCGGACAAGAAGAAGGCCGGCAACACCAAAGGTATATGTAATATACAAGTTATTGATGTGTACCTTACCAGTACTCGTGGTAGCTCCTGGGTATTTAATACCGGTGCGGTTGCTCATATTTGTAACTCAAAACAGGAACTACGGAATAAACGGAGACTGGCGAAGGATGAGGTGACGATGCGTGTCGGGAATGGTTCCAAGGTCGATGTGATCGCCGTCGGCACGCTACCTCTGCATCTACCCACGGGATTAGTTTTAAACCTCAATAATTGTTATTTAGTGCCAGCTTTGAGCATGAACATTGTATCTGGATCTCGTTTAATTCGAGATGGCTACTCATTTAAATCCGAGAATAATGGTTGTTCTGTTTATTTGAGAGATATGTTTTATGGACATGCCCCGCTGGTCAATGGTTTATTTTTGATGAATCTCGAACGTGATGTTACACATATTCATAGTGTGAATACCAAAAGATGTAAAGTTGATAACGATAGTCCCACATACTTGTGGCACTGCCGCCTTGGTCACATTGGTGTCAAGCGCATGAAGAAGCTCCATGCAGATGGACTTTTGGAGTCTCTTGATTACGAATCATTTGACACGCGCGAACCATGCCTCATGGGTAAGATGACCAAGACTCCGTTCTCCGGAACAATGGAGCGAGCAACCAACTTATTGGAAATCATACATACCGATGTGTGCGATCCAATGAGTGTTGAAGCTCGCGGAGGATATCGTTATGTTCTCACTCTCACTGATGATTTAAGTAGATATGGGTATGTCTACCTAATGAAACACAAGTCTGAAACCTTTGAAAAGTTCAAGGAATTTCAGAGTGAAGTTGAGAATCAACGTCACAGGAAAATAAAATTCTTACGATCAGATCGTGGTGGAGAATATTTAAGTCACGAGTTTGGTGCACACTTAAGGAAATGTGGAATCGTTTCACAACTCACGCCGCCTAGAACACCTCAGCGAAACGGTGTGTCCGAACGTCGTAATCGCACTCTATTGGATATGGTGCGATCTATGATGTCTCTTACCGATTTACCGCTCTCATTTTGGGGCTATGCTTTAGAGACTGCCGCATTCACATTAAATAGGGCTCCGTCGAAATCCGTTGAGACGACACCGTATGAATTATGGTTTGGGAAGAAACCTAAGCTGTCGTTTCTAAAAGTTTGGGGATGCGATGCTTATGTCAAGAAACTTCAACCTGAAAAGCTCGAACCCAAGTCGGAAAAATGCGTCTTCATAGGATACCCTAACAAAACTATTAGGTATACCTTCTACCTCAGATCCGAGGGCAAGATCTTCGTTGCCAATAACGGGTCCTTTCTGGAGAAGGAGTTTCTCTCGAAAGAATTGAGTGGGAGGAAAGTGGAACTTGATGAGGTGATAGTCACCCCTTCCGAACCGGAATGTAGCGCAGCGCGGGAAAATGTTCCTGTGGTGCCTACACCGACTGGGGAGGAAGTTAATGATGATGATCATGAAGCTTCGGATCAAGTTACTGAACTTCATAGGTCCACAAGGACACGTTCCGCACTAGAGTGGTACGGCAACCCTGTCCTGGAAATCATGTTGTTAGACAACGGTGAACCTTCGAACTATGAAGAAGCGATGGCGGGCCCGGATTCCGACAAATGGCTAGAAGCCATGAAATCCGAGATAGGATCCATGTATGAAAACAAAGTATGGACTTTGACTGACTTGCCCGATGATCGGCGAGCCATAGAAAACAAATGGATCTTTAAGAAGAAGACGGACGCAGATGGTAATGTGACCATCTACAAAGCTCGACTTGTCGCTAAGGGTTATCGACAAGTTCAAGGGTTGACTACGATGAGACTTTCTCACCCGTAGCGAAGCTGATGTCCGTCCGAATCATGTTAGCAATTGCCGCATACTATTATTATGAGATATGGCAGATGGACGTCAAAACGGCATTCCTTAACGACTTCCTTAAGGAAGAGTTGTATATGATGCAGCCGAAAGGTTTTGTCGATCCTAAGAATGCTAACAAAGTATGCAAGCTCCAGCGCTCAATCTATGGGCTGGTGCAAGCTTCTCGGAGTTGGAACATTCGCTTTGATGAGATGATCAAAGCGTTTGGGTTCACACAGACTTATGGAGAAGCCTGTCTTTACAAGAAAGTGAGTGGGAGCTCTGTAGCATTTCTCATATTATATGTGGATGACATACTATTGATGGGAAGTGATATAGAATTCTTGGAAAGTATAAAGGCCTATTTGAATAAGTGTTTTTCAATGAAGGACCTTGGAGAAGCTGCTTATATATTAGGCATCAAGATCTATAGAGATAGATCAAGACGCCTCATTGGTCTTTCACAGAGTACATACCTTGACAAGATATTGAAGAAGTTCAATATGGATCAGTCCAAGAAGGGGTTCTTGCCTGTATTGCAAGGTGTGCAATTGAGCACGGCTCAATGCCCGACCACGGCAGAAGATAGAGAAAAGATGAGTGTCATCCCCTATGCCTCGGCCATAGGGTCTATTATGTATGCCATGCTGTGTACCAGACCTGATGTAAACCTTGCCGTAAGTTTGGTAGGAAGGTACCAAAGTAATCCCGGCATGGAACACTGGACAGCGGTCAAGAATATCCTGAAGTACCTGAAAAGGACTAAGGATATGTTTCTCATTTATGGAGGTGACGAAGAGCTCATCGTAAAGGGTTACGTCGACGCTAGCTTCGACATAGATCTGGATGACTCGAAGTCACAAAACGGATACGTGTATATTTTGAATGGAGGAGCAGTAAGCTGGTGCAGTTGCAAGAAAAGCGTCGTGGCGGGATATACATGTGAAGCGGAGTACATGGCAGCCTCGGAGGCAGCACAGGAAGCAGTCTGGATGAAGGAGTTCATTACCGACCTAGGGGTGATTCCCAATGCGTCGGGCCCTATGACTCTCTTATGTGACAACACTGGAGCTATTGCCCTTGCGAAGGAGCCTAGGTTTCACAGGAAGACCAGGCATATCAAGCGTTGCTTCAACTCCATTCGTGAAAGTGTTCAAAATGGAGACATAGATATTTGTAAAGTACATACGGACCTGAATGTAGCAGATCCGTTGACTAAACCTCTCCCTAGGGCAAAACATGATCAACACCAGGACGCAATGGGTGTTCGATTCATCACAATGTAACTAGATTATGGACTCTAGTGCAAGTGGGAGACTGTTGGAAATATGCCCTAGAGGCAATAATAAATGGTTATTATTATATTTCTTTATTCATGGTAATTGTCTATTATTCATGCTATAATTGTATTGTCCGGAAATTGTAATACATGTGTGAATACATAGACCACAACGTGTCCCTAGTAAGCCTCTAGTTGACTAGCTCGTTGATCAACAGATAGTCATGGTTTCCTGACTATGGACATTGGATGTCATTGATAACGGGATCACATCATTAGGAGAATGATGTGATGGACAAGACCCAATCCTAAGCATAGCATAAAAGATCGTGTAGTTTCGTTTGCTAGAGCTTTTCCAATGTCAAGTATCTTTTCCTTAGACCATGAGATCGTGCAACTCCCAGATACCGTAGGAGTGCTTTGGGTGTGCCAAACGTCACAACGTAACTGGGTGACTATAAAGGTGCACTACGGGTATCTCCGAAAGTGTCTGTTGGGTTGGCACGGATCGAGACTGGGATTTGTCACTCCGTGTGACGGAGAGGTATCTCTGGGCCCACCGATGATCGAATCTCGGGCAAGTAACATACCGATTGACAAAGGAATTGAATACGGATTGATTGAATCCTCGACACCGTGGTTCATCCGATGAGATCATCATGGAACATGTGGGAGCCAACATGGGTATCCAGATCCCGCTGTTGGTTATTGACCGGAGAGGCGTCTCGGTCATGTCTGCATGTCTCCCGAACCCGTAGGGTCTACACACTTAAGGTTCGGTGACGCTAGGGTTGTAGAGATATATGTATGCGGAAACCCGAAAGTTGTTCGGAGTCCCGGATGAGATCCCGGACGTCACGAGAGGTTCCGGAATGGTACGGAGGTGAAGAATTATATATAGGAAGTCAAGTTTCGGCCACCGGGAAAGCTTCGGGGGTTACCGGTATTGTACCGGGACCACCGGAAGGGTCCCGGGGGTCCACCGTGTGGGGCCACCTATCCCGGAGGGCCCCGTGGGCTGAAAGTGGAAGGGAACCAGCCCTTAGTGGGCTGGGGCGCCCCCCTTGGGCCTCCCCCCATGCGCCTAGGGTTGGGAACCCTAGGGGGGAGCTTCCCCCTTGCCTTGGGGGGCAAGGCACCCCTTCCCCCCCTTTGGCCGCCGCCCCCCCCTTGGAGATCCCATCTCCCTGGGCCGGCGCCCCCCCCAGGGGGCCTATATAAAGGGGGGAGGGAGGGCAGCAACACACAGCCTTGGGCGCCTCCCTCCTCCCCTGCAACACCTCTCTCTCTCTCTCGCAGAAGCTCGGCGAAGCCCTGCCGGAGAACCGCTACATCCACCACCACGCCGTCGTGCTGCTGGATCTCCATCAACCTCTCCTTCCCCCTTGCTGGATCAAGAAGGAGGAGACGTCGCTGCACCGTACGTGTGTTGAACGCGGAGGTGCCGTCCGTTCGGCACTCGGTCATCGGTGATTTGGATCACGGCGAGTACGACTCCGTCATCCACGTTCATTGGAACGCTTCCGCTCGCGATCTACAAGGGTATGTAGATGCACTCCTTTCCCCTCGTTGCTAGTAGACTCCATAGATGCATCTTGGTAAGCGTAGGAAAATTTTAAATTATGCTACGATTCCCAACAGTTATGTGAATGTCGACTACATGACACTTCACCATTGTTTGGGCCTAGAGGAAGGCATTGGGAAGTAATAAGTAGATGATGGGTTGCTAGAGTGACAGAAGCTTAAACCCTAGTTTATGCATAGCTTCGTAAGGGGCTGATTTGGATCCATATGTTTCATGCTATGGTTAGGTTTACCTTAATACTTATTTTGTAGTTGCGGATGCTTGCAATAGGGGTTAATCATAAGTGGTATGCTTGTCCAAGGAAGCGCAGTACCCAAGCACCGGTCCACCCACATATCAAATTATCAAAGTAACGAACGTGAATCATATGAGTGTGATGAAAACTAGCTTGACGATAATTCCCATGTGTCCTCGGGAGCGTTTTCCTTCATATAAGAGTTTGTCCAGGCTTGTCCTTTTCTATAAAAAGGATTGGTCCATCTTGCTGCACCTTATTTCCTTTTATTACTTGCTACCCATTACAAACTACCTTATCACAAAACTATCTGTTACCGATAATTTCAGTGCTTGCAGAGAATACCTTGTTGAAAACCGCTTGTCATTTCCTTATGCTCCTCGTTGGGTTCGACACTCTTACTTATCGTAAGGACTAGATAGATCCCCTATACTTGTGGGTCATCACTTCAATTTAACAAGATCATTATGCACATCTTTCTTCTTCCGCACATCGCACAAATCAAAAAAGTTGTTTAGATGGGTAGCGACATCTTCACTCGAAATGCTAGAAAATTGATCTTTCATAACAAGATTCAACAAAGCGGTATTAATTTCACAAGATTCAGCATCGGTAGTAGGAGCAATCAGGGTGCTAATAAAATCATTCTTGTTGGTATTGGAAAAGTCACACAATTTAGTATTATCTTGAGCCATCGTGACAAACAATTAATCCAACACACAAGCACACAAGAAGCAAGTGAAAAGAGACGAACGGAAAAGGGGTGAAGAAAAGGCAAAGGTTTTCGAAAATCGTTTTAGAAGTGGGGGAGAGGAAAACGAGAGGCGAATGGCGAATAATGTAATGCGAGGGAGAAGAGTTTATGATGGGTACTTGGTATGTCTTGACTTGGCGTAGATCTCCCCGGCAACGGCGCCAGAAATCCTTCTTGCTACCTCTTGAGCATGCGTTGATTTTCCCTTGAAAAGGAAAGGGTGATGCAGCAAAGTAGTGTAACTATTTCCCTCAGTTTTGTAGAACCAAGGTATCAATCCAGTAGGAGACAACGCGCAAGTCACCTAGTACCTGCACAAACAATCAAGAACCTTGCAACCAACGCGATAAAGGGGTTGTGAATCCCTTCACGGCCACTCACAAAAGTGAGATCTAATAAAGATAGTAATGTAAATATTTTTGGTATTTTCGTTGTATAGATTGGAAAGTAAAGATTGCAAAATAGTAAAAGAGATGCGATGTAAATAAAGGAGATGCAATATAATAAGAACGAGACACGGGGGCCATATGTTTCACTAGTGGCTTCTCTCAAGATAGCATGTATTATGGTGGGTGAACAAATTACTGCCGAGCAATTGATAGAAAAGTGCATAATTATGAAGACATCTAAGGCAATGATCATGAATATAGGAATCACGTCCGTGTCAAGTAGACCGAAATGGTTCTGCATCTACTACTATTACTCCAAACATCGACCGCTATCCAGCATGAATCTAGAGTATCAAGTTCATAAGAATAGAGTAACACATTAGGCAAGATGACATGATGTAGAGGGATAAACTCAAACAATATGATAAAACCCCATCTTTTTATCCTCGATGGCAAAAATACAATACGTGCCTTGCTGCCCCTACTGTTACTGGGAAAGGACACCACAAGATTGAACCCAAAGCAAAGCATGTATCTCATTGCAAGAAAGATCTATCTAGTAGGCCAAACTAAACCGATAATTCGAAGAGATTTGCAAAGATATCAAATCATGCATATAAGAATTCAGAGAAGAACCAAATAATATTCATAGATAATCAAGATCATAAATCCACAATTCATCGGATCTCGGCAAACACACCACAAAAGAGTATTACATCGAATAGATCTCCAAGAACATCGAGGAGAACTTTGTATTGAGGATCAAAGAGAGAGAGAGAGAGAAGAAGCCATCTAGCTAATAACTATGGACCCGAAGGTCTGTGGTAAACTACTCACGCTTCATAGGAGAGGCTATGGTGTTGATGTAGAAGCCCTCCTTGATTGATTCCCCCTCCGGCAGATCGCCGGAAAAGGCCCAAAGATGGGATCTCACGGGTACAGAAGGTTGCGGTGGTGGAAAAGTGGTTTCGTGGCTCCCCCTGATGTTTTTAGGGTATAAGAGTATATATAGCCGAAGGAAGTACGTCGGTGGAGCTACGAGGGGCCCACGAGGGTGGGGAGCGCGCCCTCCTGCCTCGTGGCGTTCCAGACTTCAACTCCAAGTCTTCTGGTTTGCTTTCGGTCCAAGAAAGATCATCGTGAAGGTTTCATTCCGTTTGATATTCCTTTTCTGCAAAACACTAAAATAGGCAAAAAAACCGAAACTGGCACTGGGCCTCTGGTTAATTGGTTAGTCCCATAATAATATAAAAGAGCATATTAAAGCCCATTAAACATCCAAAATAGATAATATAATAGCATGGAACAATCAAAAATCATAGATACGTTGGAGACGTATCACTAACACACACTGCATACACATGAGTAAAACGTTTCAACCGGACACATAGAAAGATAGGGGCTTATTGTTTTGCCTCCCAACGTATTCACCTCAAGGGTGATGTCAACAATAATAGTGCATGCTACCAATATCCAAATGGATATAAGTGCCTAGATCTTTCCTCACCACATGATGCTTGCCAAAGGAGAAAAATAAAAAGCATTAGAGAGAAAAACTTATCTTTGCATAAAAGTAAATACTGAAAAGTAAAAGATAGGCCCTTCGCAGAGGGAAGCAGAGGATGCCATGCACTTATTTGTTCTATGCTCAACCCCTTAGTGCAAAAGAAAATCACGTTATATTGCCCCTTATGATAGCAACCTTTATTATGCAGTTTGTCCCTTTTATTCTTTGCCATCACAAGTTCGTACAACGCTCAATTTTCTCTGACACTAAATGATCTAACACTTTTAGAAGCAATTTTTATTGCCTTATTGCGCCAATGATTTGAAGGATCTTATTCAATCCCTAGGTAGGTATGGTGGACTCCTGAAAACAAGATTTGGGTTTAAGGGTTTTTGGATGCAAAAGTAGTATCTCTACTTGGTGCGGAATTTTTGGCTAGCAAAGATGGGGGGCAAGCACCACATGTTGAAGGATCTATGACAATATAACTTCTATGTGAATATGAAAAAACATAAACCATTACGTTGCCTTCCTTGTCCAACATCAACAATTTTGGCATATAATATTTTGATGGTGGCTCACAATCACAAAAGATTTCCATGATAGTGTATTTGCATGTGAAAGTTCTCTTCCTTATACTAATTATTCATGAATTGCTTGTATGACCAATATTGTGATTGTTAAGCTTCAAAAGATTTAACTTTCTAAACCCAATGTGAAGCTACCACTAGGCATGATATGATTTCAATTTCATGACATTCAATTTATTCAACAATTTACTCATAGGATATAAGTGAAGCACAGAGAAATTCCATAGAAAAGAGCTTCGTTGACGGGATGTGAATGCCGCTTACCTAGCCTTAAAAACTTTCAGATCTAAGTATGTTATTAAACCAACAAGAAAAAAGAAAATAAAATGATATTCTAAGAATAGCACAACTCATGTGAAGAAGCAAAATCTTAGGCTCAACCGATACTAACCGATAATTGTTGAAGAAGAACGGTGGGATGCCTACCGAGGCATCCCCAAGCTAAGATCTTGAGAATTCTTGTAATATTATCTTGGGGTTTCTTGGGCATCCCCAAGCTTGAGCTTTTGTGTCTCCTTAATTCTTCTCATATCACGGTTTTCCTAAATCTCAAAAGCTTCATCCACACAAAATTCAACAAGAACTCGTGAGCTAAGTTAGTATAAACCAATGCAAAAACCTTATCATTCTCTACTATAGAAAATAACTAAAATTATTATTCAACATTTTATACTAAATGCCTCTGCATATTTAATACTCCTATGCTCAAAAGAATCATTAAACAAGCAAACATATGCAAACAATGCAAACATAACCGCAATCTGCCAAAACAGTACAATCTGTAAAGAACGCAAGAGTATCAATACTTCTTAAACTCAAAATATTATGAAAATTTTATCACACTGTAGAAAATTTATCAGAGCTTATTTTGCAAAAAGGTTCAACATTTTATCACATTCTTACTTTTCTAGGGAATTTTTGCAACATCGATAAACTTTCTGTTTTGAAATAGCAACATGTAGACTTGCAAAATAAGCATAATAAAGGCTATCAATGCCAATTTATTGAAATAAAAGATTCAAAAAATTATTCTAAATAACAGCAAGAAATCTTAACAAAATAAATTGATGCTCCAAGCAAAACACATATCATGCGACGAATGAAAACATAGCTCCAAGTGAGGTTACCAATAATGCTGGAGACGAAAGAGGGGATGCCTTCCGGGGCATCCCCAAGCTTAGTTGCTCGGATCCTCCTTGAATATTACCTTGGGGTTCCTTGGGCATCCCCAAGCTTAGGGTCTTGTTACTCCTTATTATCCTCGTCTCGACATCTCACCCAAAACTTGAAAACTTCAATCACACAAAACTTAACGGAACTTCGTGAGATAGGTTAGTATGATAAAGAACAAACCATTTCACTTTGGTACTGTCAAAGACAAGATTCATAATTGTTTCCACACAACGCCTACTGTATCATATCATTTCCACAATTTATATTGAGCCATATAAGCCATAGAAACTAGAAAGCAAGCAAACTATGCATTGAAAACAGAATCTGTCAAAAACAGAACAGTCCTCAATGATCTGGATTACTACCATACTTATGCTACACCAAAAATTCTGAAAAATTAGGCCAACGTAGATAATTTGTATATATATCACCTGTAAAAAATTCAGATCAAAATCACATTCTAGTGAATTTTCAAAATTCTTGTACTGAGCACAAAAGGTTCTGTTTTTGGATAGAATCAAGTCAACTATCATCTACGCTATCCCAAAGGCTTTACTTGGCACTTTATTGAAACAGAAGCAATAAAACATGATCAATACAGTAGCATAATCATGTGAACACACAAAAACAGTAGTTAAAATTGTTGAGTTGTCTCCCAACAAGCGCTTTGATTATATGCCTTTTTAGCTAGGCATGATGAGTTCAATGATGCTCGCATAAAAGCTAAGAATTGAAACACAAAGAGAGCATCATGAAGCATATGACTAGCAGATTTAAGTCTAACCCAATTCCTATGCATAGGGATTTTATGAGCAAAAATTTTTTGGACCAAGAATCAACTAGCATAGGAAGGCAAAACATGCATAACTTCAAAACTTTCAACATAAAGAGAGGAAACTTGATATTATTGCAATACCTACCATCATATGTTCCTCTCTCATAATAATTTTCAGTAGCATCATTAATGAATTCAACAATATAGCTATCACATAAAGCATTCTTTTCATGATGCATAAGCATGGAAATTTTATTACTATCCACACAAGCAATTTTATTCTCATTCATAATTGTGGGAGCAAACTCAACAAAATAACTCTCTTGTGATTGGAAATTAAAGTCATGTTGACAAGATTCATGTTTATAATTATTCAATATAGCATACATGTTATCACCATAATCATCATATATAGGAACTTTGTTGTCATAATCAATTGCAACCTCCTCCAAAATAGTGGATTCATCATTAAATAAAGGCATGACCTCTCCGAATCCACTTTCATCAATATAATCATCATAAATAGGAGGCGTGCAATCATCATAATAAATTTTCTCATCAAAACTTCAGGGACTAAAAATATAATCTTCATCAATTATAGCATCCCCAAGCTTATGGCTTTGCATATCACTAGCATCATGGATATTCAAAGAATTCATACTAGCAACATTGCAATCATGCTCATCATTCAAATATTTTGTGCCAAACATTTTATTGACTTCTTCTTCTGACAATTGAGCACAATTTATCGAACCATCATTTTCAAGAAAGATATTATAAAAATGATCAATAATATGATGCAACCTCAATTCCATTTTTTGTAGTTTTCTTTTACAAACCAAACTAGTGATAAAACAAAAAACTAAAAGATTGAAATGCAAGATCTAAAGATATACCTTCATGCACTCACCTCCCGGCAACGACGCCAGAAAAGACCTGGATGTCTACTATGCAACTTTATTCTTGTAGACACGTGTTGGGCCTCCAAGAACAGAGTTTTGTAGGACAGTAGCAATTTCCCTCAAGTGGATGACCTAAGGTGTAACACCCTGAGGATCATGCTCCAGTAACCCTCTGTGATTAAGCTAATCATGTTGCTAAACAGGGCTTGATCACATTTGGAACACATTTCTTTTCAAACTCCTAATTCAAACTTCAATTAAATTTAAAGTGGAAAATAAAAGTTTTCAAAAATTTAAACAAAAATGTTCGGGCCATGCCAGAAATTGCACTGATAATTATGGTGGAGAAAACACATATTTATAAAATACCTAAATACATTTAAATGAAATAAAACAGAAAAGAAAATAAACAAATAAAAAGAAAACAGAAAACAGAACAGACAAAGAAAAAAAGAGGAGAAGGCCCTCCCCCCACTGGACCCCTGGCCCAACTGGGCCGACCCTCGGCCCAGCCGGCCTAGACCATCTCCCACTCCCCCTCGCCCCCTTCCCTGTTCCCCCGACCGGGGTCGGAACAGGGGCCG